>NC_045437.1:25360431-25410612 GCF_002776525.5 Piliocolobus tephrosceles
TCCTTCCTTCCTTCCTTCCTTCCTTCCTTCCTTCCTTCCTTCCTTCCCTTTTCTTCCTTCCTTCCTTCCTTTTGCTTCCTTTTCTTTCTTTCTCAGAGTTTCACCCTTGTTGCCCAGTCTGGAGTGCAGTGGGGAGATCTGGGCTCACTGCAATATCCGCCTCCCAGGTTGAAGTGATTCTTGTGCCTCAGCCTCCCAAATAGCTGAGATTATAGGTATGTGCCACCAGGCCCACCTAGTTTTTATGTTTTTAGTAGAGACAGGGTTTCGCCATGTTGTCTGGGCTGGTCTTGAACTCCTGACCTCAGGTGATCCACCTGCCTCGGCCTCCCAAAGTGCTGGCATTAGATGTGAGCCACTGTGCCCAGACAAACCTTATCTTTAAGATGATGTCAATGGAGATACTATAGATAATACAGACAATTGCTAATTTTAATTACCATGAGAAAATAATACTACCTAGAAGGAACTCAGTGATATGCCTTTTGAAGCTCTGAAAGATTCAAGGCAATAGTTTTCCCAAATGTCATCATTCCAAAAGGTGGAAAGATATTCATACAGTAATTTTTGTCAAGAAACAGAAATGAGGTATCAATTGAAATAAAATCTAATTAAGCAACCCATAGACAATCCTTATTTATTTTATTGTATTTAGAGTTCTGCAGATCATCTCACAACTACTAAGAAATAGTATCATTTTAATTTAAAAATGTTTTGTCACTCCCTTTTTCTGAACTATTCAGAGTCATTGGAAGCATTTCATTTTCACTGTGATTTATTCATTTAAATTTATTGTTGATATCCCTTTGGGATTGTATTAGTTAATTTTCATGCTGCTATGAAGATATACCCAAGACTGGGTAATGTATAAAGAAAAGATGTTTAATTGACTTACAGTTCCACTGAGGCTGAGAAAGCCTCATGAAACTTACATCATGGTGGAAGGCACCTTTCCACAGGGTGGCAGGAGAGGGAATGGATGCTCAACGAAGAGGGAGCACCTTATAAAATCATGAGATCTATTGAGAATTTACTCACTATCAGGAGAACAGCATAAGCATAACTGCCCCTGTGATTTAATTACCTCCCATTGGGTTACTCCCAATACACATGGGGATTATGGGCACTACAATTCAAGATGAGATTTGAATGAGAACACAGCAAAACCATATCAGAGATTTAATGATTATATATATATATATATATATACACACACACACACACACACACACACACACACACACATATATATTTAAATATTTAAATATAAACATATTGTGTGTGTGTGTGTGTTCTTCTTATTGTTTTAGTTATTTCCAAGATTGGATTTCTCAGAAATGAGACACTGATTTTGCTTAAAACATATCCCCAGTTCTTAAGTCTAGGATAGGTCACACTATGGGATTGACTATTATGATAAGGCCATGTGGAATGAAGGAAATTAGTTATTCATTAGAAAGTAAGATTGTGAATGGCAGTATTTTTTATCGTTATATGTTTTTACTAAAAATGCAGTGCTCTGTCAACAACAATTAAAAATATAAACAATTATTCTAAAATACAAAGCAAAAGAATAGGAATAAAAGTAAAATATTTCATCAATGTTATTTATCAAAAGAGATCTAGAGCGTGGAGAAGTTCAAGTCTAAGGTCACTCATAAAAACAGTGGATGTGATGAGAGGCAATTGTGAGGATACTTAATTTAATTTGTCATTGATTTAATGGATATATAGCTTAGAATGTAAGTTGGTTAGTTTGCAGGAGATACTCAAGAAATGAGAGCTTAAAGAAACCTCCTGGGACCAAACAAAAACTAGAGTAATAGCTGTCGATTAGTGGAGTTTGCATATTGTCACAGAGAGAGAGAAAAAAAGAGTAATACTAATACCATTGTCATCACTAGGTGACTGACATTGGACTCAAAGCTATGTCTCCCTGAGAAGCATAATTAGAGGCTTAAAATTGTATATATATTGAAGGAAAAGCAGATAGACTTCACTAAAATAATACAAACAGCCATTAAACAAGTAAACACACAAGTAACACCAATGCCCCGTAGGAGGAGACAATGCTCAGAGTTTCTATAATATATTATCTAAATGGTCAAGTTTTCAGCAGATAAATGAAGAAAAAGTTATGTTTTTATTTCTAAGGATAAGTCATACACCAGAAAAAGATTAGACAACAGAAATTGTCTTGTGAAAGTGGCTGGATTTGGAATTTCACAGGAAACAGAAAGATTTCAAATAGCCATTAGAAACATGTTCAAAGAACTAAAGAAATACATAATTAAATAAGCAATTGAAGGTATGATGAGACTATCACACAGAATAGAGTATATCGGTAAGGAAGCAGTATTTGTAAAATAAAAAAAAATTGAAATTGTGGACCTGAAAAGTACTGCAATTCAAATTAAATGTTACTAGAGGTGCACAACGGTAGATTTAAACTAGCCAAATAAAGAAGCAATATATTTGAAAATACATGAAAAGAGATTACTCAAACTTTAAAAAGACAGACAGAAGAGAGTAAGTATATACTGTCATCTATAGAACACTCCATTCAACAGAAGAGAATGTATGTCTCTCAAGTACCCATGGATGTTTTCAAGAACATTTGCTACAATATACTATATGCCATATGCACACACCTCGAGTGAAGATGAGAATGAGACACCTTTACACACACTAATATTTGCATAATGTAAGAACCAAAAGGAGAACAAAGAGAGAATAGAGGGAAATAATAAAGAAATAATCACTGAAAACACCTAGCTTTACTAAGAAAAACAACATATGGATCCATAATGCTTAAAAATTAAAATAGAACAAATGCAAAAAGATCCATAGAAATACACCACAGTAAAAATCCTGAAAGTCAAAAAGAGAGAGAAAACATTGGCAGCAGAAAGAAAAGCAAAACCATAAAAGATGTTTCTCTTATAAGATTAAAGTAAGATTAACAGTTAATTTATGAGCAGAAACAATGGAGACCAACAAGCAGTGCAATAACACATTCAAAGTGTTCAATAAAAAAAAAAATACAAAACAAAACCAACAACAACACTGTCAACCTAAAATCTTATATCCAAGAAATCTATTTTTAAAAAGTCTTTTCCACAAATAACAAAAGCTAAAATATTTTTTTTTTCTAGCAGACCAATCTTGTAAGAATTACTAAAAGATCTTCAGGAAGAATATAAGTAAAATGACAAGATAATTTGAATCCAAACAAACATAAGCACCAGTAAAGGGTAATTATGAATATAAATTACACTGTCAATACATATTTTCTCATTTATTCTATTAACTGATTAAAAGGTAAATGTATAAAATAATATGTAATGAAATATATAAAATATTATGTAATGAATTGGAGAGTCTTTAACATAAAAAATGATATACACATAATATGTTTGTTAAAAAGCAGTAGGAAAGATTTAAGGAATAAAGCTGAATTTATTTTTTATTTATTTTATTTTATTTTTATGATGGTGTCTTGCTTTGTCACCCAGGCTGGAGTGCAATGGATTAATTTCAGCTCACTGCCACCTCTGCCTCCTGTGTTCAAGCGATTCTCCTGCCTCAGCTTCCCCAGTAGCTGGGATTACAGGAAACCACAAACGCACCTGGCTAATTTTTGTGTTTTTAGTAGTGACAGGGTTTTGCCATGTTGGCCAGGCTGGTTTCGAACTCCTGACCTCAGGGTCTTGGCCTCCCAAAGTGCTGGGATTACAGGTGTGAGCCACCGTTCCAGCTTAAAGTTGCATTTCACTTAAGAAAATGGCTATATATCATACCATGCTATTATGGTTACCATACCCTTGTAGTATAATTTAACATAGGGTAATGTAATGTCTCCAGCTTTGTGTTTTGCTTTGGATTGTTTTGCCTATTTGGGCTCTTCTTGGTTTCACATGAATTTTAGAATTAGTTTTTCCTTATTCTGTGAAAAATGACATTGACAATTTTATGGAAGTTGCATTTAATCTTCTGATTACTTTGGGTAGTATGATCATTTTAATGATATTGATTCTTCCAATCCATAAACATGAGATTTTTTTTTTTCATTTTTTGTTATAATCTATGACTTTTTCATCAGTGTTTTCTAGATTCTTCTTGAAAAGCTCTTTTGCCTCCTTGGTTAAATGTATACCTAGATGTTTTAGTTTTTTGTAGCTATTGTAAATCGGACTGCATTCTTGATTTGGTTCTCAGTTTGAACTTTATTGGTGTGTAGAAATGTTACTGATTTTGTATGTTGATTTTCTATCCTGAAACCTTACTGAAGACATTTAACAAATCCTGGAATGTTTTGGAGGAGTCTTTAGGGTTTTCTAGGCATAAGATTATGTCATCAGTTAACAGAGATAACTTGACTTTGTTTTTATCAAATTTGGATGACTTTTCTTTCTTTTTCTTTCCTAATTTCGGCTAGGACTTACTATGTTGAGTAGGAGTGGTGAAAGTGGGCATCCTTGTCTTGTTCAAGGTCTTAGGGGGAATGCTTTCAACTTTTTCCCATTGAGTATAATGTTGGTTGTGAGTTTTCTGTATATGACTTTCATTATTTCGAGGTATGTTCCTTTGAATAGTAATTTGTTAAGGCTTTCAATTATTAATAGATGCTAGATTTTTAGAATGATTTTTCTGCACCTGTTGATATTATATTATAACTTGTTTTTAGTTCTGTTTATGTGTTAAACACACTTGTTGATTTGTGTATGTTGAACCATCATTGCATCCCTGGAATAAAACCTACCTGTTTGTGGAGTAGTATCTTTTTACTGCGATGTTAAATTCAGTTTTCTCATATTTTATTGGAGATTTTTGCATCTGTCTTCACTGGAGATACTGGCCTGTAGGTTTTTGTTGTTGTTGTTGTTTCCTTGCCTGGCTTTGGCATCATGGTAATACTGACTTCACAGAATAAATTAGAAATGATTCTGTCCTCCTCATTTGTTTGGAACAGTTTCAGTAGGATTGGTACCAGTTCTTTTTTCTAAATATGGTAAAATTAAGCTGTAAATTTGTCCTATTTTTGGCTTTTTATGATTTTTTTATTACTGATTTAAATTCACTACTCATTTTTTATCTGCTTAAGATTTCTATTTCTTCAGGATTCAATCTTGGGAGGTAGGTTTCTTTCTGGGAATTTATCCATTTCCTCTAGATTTCCTAGTTTGTGTGCATAGAGGTGCTCGAAGTAGTATCTAATGATCTTTTTTATTTCTGTGGTATTAGTTGTAATTTCACATTTTATCATACCTGATTTTGCTTATTTGGATATTCTCTCTTTCTTGGTTAATCTAGCCAGTGGTTTATCAACTTTGTTTATCTTTTCAAAGAACCAAACTTTCATTTCATTGATCCTTTGTATTGATTTTCTATAATCATAAGATAAATGCAAATTAAAATCACAAGATATCATCTTACATTAGGCAGATTGGCCATTAATAAAAAGTAAAAAAATTAACAGATGTTGGCAAGGATGCAAAGAAAATAGAATGTTTATACTTGTTTGTGGGAATGTAAAGTAGTATAACCTCTGTGGAAATCAGTATGGAGATTTCTCAAATAACTAAAAATAGAACTACTATTTGACTCAGCAATTTCACTGCTGAGTATCTAACCTAAAGGACAGTGAGTCATTTTTTAAAAGGTGTCTGTACTTATATATTCATCACAGCACTATTCACAAAAGCCAAGTCATGGAGTAAACCCAAGTGGTGTCCATCACTGGATGACTGGATAAATTATATATATATATAATATATGCATACACACACACTCAGCAAAAACTGAACTGTGATTTGCAGAAACATGGTTATAACTTGAGAACATTACCCTAAATAAAATAACAGAAAGTGAATATTAAATATTGCATATTCTCACTTATAAAAGGGAATTAATTAAGGGTACACCTGGACATACAGAGTGGAATAATATACACCGGGGACTCCAAAAAAGGTCATGATGGGAGGGGGATGAGTGATGAAAAATTACTTATTGGTACAACGTACACTATTTGGTTGACAGGTACATTAAGATCGCAGAGTTCACCACCATGCAATGTATCCATGTAACAAAACCATACCTGTATACCTAAATCTATAAATATAAAATAAATAAAAATCATTATTTTTCTTATTTTATTTTATTCTATATATCACATACACTATTCTACCCATCACCAGATAACAATTCTAATGTATCTATTTTCACTCATTGTTATATTTTTAAGATGAATTTATATGATCATTCACCTCCTGCTCCTAATTATTGGTGATATATGTTCATTCAATATACTCCACTTTACCTCTTTAGCAATTAGCACTCTTTGCTGCCAATTTTCTACTGTAATAAAAAATATTTGAGGAAATACGCTTGTATATGTATATTTAATAATTGTTGTGTTTTGTGATATACACATAGAATATTTCCTAGTTTACAGAATATAGGAGAATATGCTTATTTTAAATGTTTGCTCCAAAAACGGTAGAGAACAGTATTTATTTATTTATTTTTTATTTATTTTAGACAGGGTCTTGCTTTGTCACCCAGGTTGGAGTAGAGTGGCACTATCTCAGTGCACTGCAACTTCCACCTCCCAGGTTCAAGCAAGTCTCATGCCTCAACCTCCCAAGTAGCTGGGATTATAGGTGCTATGTGGAGGGAAAGGCGCGGGCGGGAACCGGCGCTGTGGGCAGCACTCACAGGCCAGCGCGACTTCCTGCCGGTGCGGGTGAGAGATGGCTGGCCTGCAGTGGGAGCAGTGGCCAGCACCGCCAGCCCAGGGCAGTGAGGGGCTTAACACCTGGGCCAGCAGCTGTGGAGGTTGCCCCAGGTCTCCCAACACTGCTGGCCTGCATGTACCGCTTTAAAATTCTCACCTGGCCTCAGCCACCTCCTAGTGGGGCAGGGCTCCAGACCTGCAGCGCACCATGCCTGAATCCCACCCCGGCAGTGGGCTCCCGCTGCTGCGGAAGCCTCCACACAGGAGAGCCACCCCCTGCTCCTTGGTGCCCCGTCCCATTGACTGCCCAGGGGCTGAGGAGTGCAGGCACAGCTCGGGACTGGCAGGCAGCTCCGCCTACAGCCCCGCCTACAGCCCCAGCGGGGGATCCACTACGTGAAGCCAGCTGGGCTCCTGGGTCTAGAGAGGACTTGGAGAACTTTTATGTCTCACTAGGGGATTGTGAATACACCAATCAGCACTCTGTGTCTAGTTCAAGGTTTGTAACTACACCAATCATTACTCTGTAACTATCTAACCTAGTGGGGACTGGAGAACTTTTATGTCTAGCTGAGGGATCCTAAACGTGCCAAGCAGTACCTTGTCAGAATGGTCCAATCAGCTCTCTCTCTGTAAAATGGACCAATCAGCAGGATGTGGGTGGGGCCAGATCAGGGAATAAAAGCAGGCTGCCTGAGCAAGCCAGTGGCAACCTAGTCGGATCCCTTTCCATGGTGTGGAGCCTTTGTTCTCTCACTGTTTGCAATAAATCTTGCTACTACTCACCCTTTGGGTCCAGGCTGCCTTTATGAGCTGTAACACTCATCGGGAAGGTCTACAGAGTCACTCCTGAAACCAGCAAGACCACGAACCCCACCAGAAGGAAAAAGCTCCAGGCGCATCTGAATGTCTGAAGAAACAAGATCCGAACTATAACACAGCGAGGGTCTGCAGCTTCATTCTTGAAGTCGATGAGACCGAGAACCCACCAATTCCAGACACAAGAGCAAAAATAAATGAAGAAAAAAGATAGAAAAACAAACAATAGCAGATACTAATAAAAGTGAAGTTTGGTTTCTTAGAACATAAAATTGACAAATCTTTAGTTAAACTAAGAAAAAAGAATACTCAAATATAATTATAAATGAATGAGGTGACATTAAAATTGATTTCACGTAAAGACAAAGGATTATAAGCAATAATATGAACAATTACATGCCAACAATTCAGATAACCTAGGAAAAATAGCAAAAATGTTACACACATACAATCTACCAAGACTAAATCATGAAGAAATACAAATTTGAACAGACCAGTTGTATTAGTCCGTTTTCATCCTGCTGATAAAGACATACGCAAAAGTTAGGAACAAGAAGTTTCATTGGACTTACACTTCCACATACCTGGGGAAGGCTCAGAATCATGGTGGGAGGCAAAAGGCACTACTTAAATGGTAGTGGCAAGAGAAAAATGAGGAAGGAGCAAAAGTGGAAACCCGTGATAAACCCATTAAATCTTATGAAACTTATTCACTATCACGAGAATAGCATGGGAAAGACTGGCCTTTGTGATTCAACTACCTCCCCCTGGGTTCCTACCACTGCATGTGGGAATTCTGGGAGATACAAGCCGAGTTGAGATTTGGATGGGCACGCAGCCAAACCATATCACCAGTAATGAGAAAGAAGATTAAATCACTAAACAAAAAGTCCAGTAACTGATGGCTTCATTAGTGAATTACCACAAACCAAACATTTAAAGAGTTAATGCCAGTCCTTCTGAAATTCTTCCAAAACAGTGAAGAAGAAGAAACACATTCAAACTTAGTTTACAAGGTGAGAATTACCATGATATCAAAGCTAGGCAAGGACGCTACAAGAAAAAAAATGGGTTACACGCTAATATGAACATAGGTACAAAAATGCTTAAGAAAATACTAACACATTATATTCAACTTAACCTTAAAAGAATAATACGCACAATCAAGTAGGACTTGTCCCTGAATTACCAGGATGATTTGCCATAAATCAATTAATGATACATCATAACAGAATACAGAATAAAAATCATCTATTTCAATATATGATAAAACAGTATTAGACAAAATTCACCATTCTCTCATGATTAAACACTCAAAAATTTAGGTATGAAAGAAATATACACCAATATAATAAACATCATATATCACAAGCCCATATGTAACATTGCACTCAATAGTGAAGAAGCTGAAAGCTTTTCTTCTAAGATCAGAAAAAAAAAAAAAAAAAAAAATGGCAAGGCTGGATGCAGTGGCTCACTCCTGTAATACCAGCACGTTGGGAGGCCAAGGTGAGTGGATCACGAGGTCAAGAGATGGAGACCATCCTGGCCAACATGGTGAAACCCTGTCTCTACCAAATATGCAAACATTAACGGGGTGGTATGTGCCTGTAGTTCACAGCTACTCAGGAGACTGAGGCAGGAGAATCGCTTGAACCTGGGAAACAGAGGTTGCAGTGAGCCAAGATCATACCACTGCACTCCAGCCTGGCAACACAGTGAGACTTTGTCTCAAAGAAAAAAAAAAAAAAAAAAAAGCCGGGCGTGGTGGCTCAAGCCTGTAATCCCAGCACTTTGGGAGGCCGAGATGGGTGAATCACGAGGTCAGGAGATCGAGACCAACCTGGCTAACACAGTGAAACCCCGTCTCTACTAAAAAATACAAAAAAACTAGCCGGATGAGGTGGTGGGCGCCTGTAATCCGAGCTACTGGGGAGGCTGAGGCAGGAGAATGGCGTAAACCCGGGAGGCGGAGCTTGCAGTGAGCTGAGATCCGGCCACTGCACTCCAGCCTGGGCGACAGAGCGACTCTGTCTCAAAAAAAAAAAAAAAAAAAAAAAAAAAAAAGGGTAAGATTTCTCACTCTCACTACTTGTAATCGACAGAGTACTGAAAGTTTTAGCTATGCAATTAAGTTAAACAAATTTAAAACTTTCAAATAGCCTATAAATAAGTAAAATTATCTTTATTTGCAAATGACAAATTTGGTAAAGTTGCAATATGCAAAATAAATATACAAAAATTAGTAGCTCTTCCATTTAGTAAGAAACTATTAAGAAATTTAAAATACAATCTTATTTATAATGAAATAAATAAAAATAAAATAAAATACTTAGGGATAAATTTAACCAACGGGAGAAAGATCTGTACGTTAAAACCTTAAAACAATTCATTAAAGAAACTGCAGAAGAAACATATAAATTTATACTCATGGATCAGAAGAAATAACATTGTAAAAGTATATTACCCAAAGAGAACTACATACTCAGGATAACCCTCACCAAAATTCTTACAGCACTTTCAACACAAATGCAAAAAACAAATTGAATATTCATATTAAACCATAAAAGACCCCAAATACACAAAATATTTTTGAACAACTACAAAAAACAAAGCTGGGACGTCACACTATTTTATTTCAAACTATACTACAAATATACAAATAATCAAAACTTCATAGTCTTGGCATAAGAACAGAAATACAGACCAATGAAACAGTATAGAGTGCCCAGAAATAAATCCACATATTTATGGTCAATTGATATTTAAATAAAATGCCAAAAATACATGAGAAAGGGGCATTATCTTTATTAAATCTTTTTTTGCAAACTGAATATCCTCATGCAGAAGAATGAAATCAAACCCCTATCTCACACCATTTACAAAATCAACTGAAAGTGGATTAAAGGCTTGGATGTAAGACCTGAAACTGTAAAACTACTAGAAGAGAACAAAGAAAAACAGTTTATTGACATTAGTGTGAGCAATAATTTTTGAGGGTTATGACCCCAAAGGCATAAACCTCAAAAGCAAAAAATATATACAAATAGGATTATGCAAACTAGCAACCTTCTGTATAGGAAAATAAACAACAGAATGAAGAGACAACCTATTGAATAAAATAAAATATTTGCAGTTATACATCTCATATGGGATTTATATCTAAATTATAGAAGGAGCATACACAACTAAATAGCAAGAAGATAAATAGCCTGATTGAAAGAACAGGTAAAGAACCTAATAGATATTTTCCACAGAAGATATACAAATTACTAAAAGGCATTAAGAAAACGTGTTCAACATCACTAATCATCAGAGAAATGCAAATCAAAGCCTCAGAAAGTATTACCTTACACTTGTTAGAATGACTATTATCAAAAGAACAGAAAATAAAGTCACAATTAAGAATCCCAAATTTACATGAATTACATGAGGTGAGGATGTAGAGGCTAAAGAACCATTGTGCACTATTGGTGGGAATGTAAATTAGTACAGGCATTAGTATAACCACCTCAAAAAATTAGAAATAGAGCTACTACATGACCTAGCTGTCCCATTACGGGATATATATTCAAAGGAAATGAAATCAGTGCCTTGAAAAGAACTCCCAAGTTTACTGCAGCACTATTCACAATAGCCAAAATATAAAGTGAACATAAGTGGCCACTGACGGGTAAAGGAAACGTGATATACATATTAAGTGGAATAATATTCAGCATTAAAAAAACTGTCATTGGTGAAAATGTAAATGAAGTTGCACAGTTAAATAGCCAGGCCTAAAAAGACAAATTCTGCACTTGTATGCAGAATCTAAAAACTTGAACTCATAGAAACAGAGAGTAAATGGCGGTTACCAGAGGCTGTAGTTTGGGGCAGGGAAGGGAGGTGGAAGAGGAAACAGGAAGTTAGTGTGAAAATAAAGCTCAATCAAACTTACAGAAGTTAGAAAATCATAGGGGAAATATGACTAAAGAAATATGAAAACCCCCAGCAAAATAGGTCTTAATATGACTAATCACTTAAAATGTCAATAAACTGAACACTTCAATTAAAAGAGTGTAAGATTAGATTAAAAAGAAAATATCTTATTCTTTCCCATCTGCAATAAACTAACTTTGTATATAAATAGATTGTTCAAAATAAAAAGAGGGAGAAATATATACTACATAAACACTGACTAAAAAAAGCTGGATAACCTTTATTAATTTCAGACAAAGTAAAGTTCAGAACAAAAAAGTTATTAGACATAAAAAGTACCTTATTCTTAGGTACTGGAGGTAAGAACTGCAACATAAAACATCCTGAAATATATAAATCATTTACAGAAAAATAAATGCTATAAGAAAGAAGCTATCTGATGTTATATAGTGTATATAATAAAAATATATGTAGGCATATTTAGACATTTTAGTCTTTTTACAACAATATAAATATACTAATTATAAAGTTACTGATTCTAAGACCTAGGTATTTTATATGTGAGTCCAAATAAAGCCACAATTAAGAATCCCAAATTTACATGAATTATATAAACATTATATATTTAAAAAGTGGTTTTATATATATGTATACACATATATGTATATGTGTACATATATAATGTACATATATTATGTATTATACATAAGATATAATGTTATATGTATTATATATTGTATTATTACATATATGATGTATATTATATCACCCATGTGTAACATGTAATATATATCATATATGTATATAATGCATATATTTGCATGTATTATATAATATGTATTTAACATATTATATATAAACATTGTATATAATATGTACACATATACATATAGTATATATACATATTCAGTTACTTGACATGCTCCAAAAAGCCATGTAAATATACTGAGTTTAGGATTTAGATCTTTTTAATTGTGAGGTAAATAATGCTGATGGAAAATAAGGCTGAGCAGAATGTTATATATTCACTAAATGTTGCATAGTATTATGAAATCATGATTTTAGGTGGAGTAAATACAAAGATAAATATTTTAGTTTACTTTGTCAAATCTACCGATGCAAGTTCGTTTTTCCCCTAACATTTTTATGATTTCTTTTTCTTGCATTTCACACAACTAAATTATTGTTTATCATTCCGTTGTAGATTCTTTTGTAGACTTTGATCAGAGGAAATATCATGTTAATTTCTATTTAATAAGTATACTTTAATTCGGCCTATGAGTTCATTTCAAAACACCACGGGTGAAAATTCTTGATTTTCTGACCTAGTTCCCTTGAGAGGTTTATTTCCTCCATTATAATATAAACTGATGGACTGGATGTTGATTTTTACAGCCCCTGCTCTGTGAATTGTACCTGGAGTGATAGAAAGCTACAGTTTGGTAACTAGGTTTCTGTCCTTCTTTGCTTTCCTCAGGTTTTATCTACCGAGGTTTAGCTGGACAGAGTTAGGATAGCATCCTAATAAATTTTTACTTTTTTTCTGTTTCGCTGTGAACTAGCTACGTTAATGAAATATAGATTAGAATGTAGCACAAACATGAAATGTGAATGATGCGATCTTAAGCGCTTTCCTTTTCTGTCAAGTGTGTTTGTTATTTTAAGCCTTAACAGAAATATTGTTTTCCAAGATATTGCCAATCTTTCCTGAGATTCACGGGACAGAGACACTTGAGGACCTCATTGTGCATGGACTCTTTTAGTCTTATTCCTAGGGCTTTGCAATTTATGGTGAGGATTATGTTACTTGTCATCATGCCTGTAACCCAGAAATTATTAGTGAGACTTTTAGAATGTTCTTCACTTAATGAAATGTTTGAAGTGTGAAAGGTGAAAAATAAGTGCTAACCTAGAATTCTATATCAACCTAGAAAATATCAAGCAAAACAAATTTTACTAAAAATATAAAGGCTGGAACGAGTGACTCTAAAATGTAGAAAATGATGTAAGACACTCAAACAGTACAACCACTTGAAAAAAATCTTTGGCAATTAGACTTCTAAGTATTTATTTATTTATCTATAAAAAATACTGTTACAAAAACCTCTACATACAAAAATGTTCATAGCAAGTATATTCATAACTGCCAAAATTAGGAAAGATGCCCAATGTTCAACAACAGAGTAAATAAACTATAATATTTGACAAAGTTACCACGCAGCAAGCTGTGAAAGGCACCTGCTTTCTCAAATTAGCAAAACAAAAACAAGCAAAAAATAATTTTAAAATTAATACTTCATAGACCAGAAACCTTCTATGTGTATATCATTTATTATTATATTTCTCAGAGCCTGTAGAAGTAAGCTCACTATATTCTTTACTCTGGCGTGACCCACTGTTTTGAGAATGAATTTATATTTCAGCCTGAAAGCAAAGAAGTCAAAGGACAGGATTGTGAGGAGTTGCTGTCAGATTGACAAATGATGGTCTTGGAGACCTGAGATGGGCCTGGGAGAAGAAAATAAACCCAGGGTTGCTTAAGGAACATTGTGGCAGTAAACAGAATGATTACAATGAAAGAGAAAAGCAAAGTTAAAAACAAAAACAAGACATTAAAAACAAGCAAAAAATATATATAAATACCTAGGAACTGACCCATTTTCAATACATACTTTTTTTTTTTTTTTTTTTTTGAGACAGGATCTCACTCTGAAACCCAGGCTAGAGTGCAGTGGTATGAACATAGCTCACTGCAGCCTCAAACTCTTGACCTCAGGCAATAGTCTCCCCTCAAACTTCTGAGTAACTGGGATTACAGGCATGAGTTACTATGCCTGGTATATTTGTATACTGTATTAGACTGTTTGGGCTGTCACAACAGACTACCACAGACTAAGTGGGTTAAACAAGAGAAATTGATTTCTCACATTTCTGAAGGCCAGGAAGTTTGAGATCAAGGTGTCAGTTCTATTCCTGGTGGTCTCTTCCAGGCTTGCAGATAGACTTTCACACTGTGTCTTTACATGAGAGAGAAAAAAAGCTCTGGTGATCCTTCTTCTTTAAAAGGGTCTCCCCGCAATGAACTCATTTAACCTTTTCACCTCCAACAGACTTTATCTCCTAATACAATCACATAAGGTGTTGGGGCTTCAACATATGAAACTGTGTGGGACACAATTTAGTTGATAACACATATAATATTTTGTAAATTGTCAGACATAAAATGGAGGCACTTTATTTATTTATTTATTTATTTATTTATTTATTTATTTATTTATTTTTTTGAGACGGAGTCTTGCTCTATAGCCCAGGTTGGAGTGCAGTGGTGCCATCTCGGCTCACTGCAACCTCTGCCTCCCGGGTTCAGCCATTCTCCTGCCTCAGCCTCCCAAGTAGCTGAGACTACAGGCACCTGCCCCCACGCCCAGCTAATTTTTTGTATTTTTAATAGAGATGGGGTTTCACCAGGTTAGCCAGGATGGTCTTGATCTCTTGACCTCATGATCCACCCACCTCAACCTCCCAAAATGCTAGGATTATAGACGTGAGCCACGGCACCCAGGCAAAAGGGAGGCACTTTTGTCAGACCCTGGCAAAATGGAGTTAGGAGGCCATGAAGGGAGGGTTCTCATGCACCTATGCCAGTTAACAAGGATTATCACAAAAAACTGCAAGAAATGTGGCCTCGCGCAAAGGCCACCTCAACCTCACACAAAAAATCTTTATGTGAGGACATTCACCCAGCAACTCCCTGTCCATCCTGCAATTAATGCCACCCATTTTATTGATGCTTGTCAAAGATAATTGTTTCAAAACAATTTATGTAATCCTCCTCATTGTTATTTTTATTTATTTTTTTGAGACGGAGTCTTGCTCTGTCACCCAGGCTAGAGTGCAGTGGTGTGATCTTGGCTCACTGCAACCTCCGCCTCCCAGGTTCGAACGGATTCTCCTGCCTCAGTCTCCCAAGTAACTGGGATGACAGGCACGTGTCACCATGTCTGGTTTATTTTATTTTTTGTATTTTCAGTAGGGATGGGATTTCCCCATGTTGACCAGGCTGGTCTCGAACTCCTGACCTCAGGTGATCTGCCCATCTCTGCCCCACAAAGTGCTGGGATTACAGGTGTGAGCCACTGTGTCCGGCCTCCTCATTGCTCTTTCAAAGACCCTTGTCTTTTTTTACTTCTCTGAATATGCCCATGCATATTCCCATTGTAATACTCATTCTCAATAAATATATTTTATTTGGAGATCGTCTCTCTGTTATTTAGGCCAAAATAATCTGGTGTCAAGAAGTAGGGTGGTATGGTAGTACACTTGCCTCAGACGGATCACCAGCCCATGGGATACAGCATGGTACTGACTGAGCCCTTTGTGTCCTTTGTCCCTGTGAGTCACCTTTTCTGCCCTGGAAAATCCCCTTTTGGAATTCTAAAAATTCTTTCTTTTGATTTTATTTGAGATGTAGGCTTTGCTATAAGGCCACCTTTAATAAAGATCTTTGCATACTTCTTGGGACTATAAAAGGCTTATGTCTTTTCTGGCAAGTCGGTAAGTCCTTTCTTGTATGAGAACAGCATCTTCTTGGAGACTGGTTTATACACAACTTTTCTGGAGAATATATTTTCCTTTTTTTTTTTTTTTTTTGCCTCTGTTGCTTAATATTTTGCTTTGTCTCCATACCCAGCTTAACATTATTGTCAGTACTGTTATTCTGGTTTCATTTTGATTTGGCTACACACATCTGCAAATGCTTTGGCACTTTTATTGTTCCCTACTTGTTTCTGAACATCTTCCAAGAGCAAAAAAGTAACATTCTAAATAGCAGGCATGGTGTGGCCAACTAAAAGCTACTATGGCATTCACCACCATCTATGAGAAAATCGTATCACTGAAGAAAGTCCTCTGTAGTAAGATAAATGTCACATACAGGCTAGATCACCAAATGGGATAGTTCCCTTGACCTCTTCATGGAACTCCTGAAGCAGGTGGTTCTTTTACTCAGCCCACAGCTCTCAACCCCTCTTGGGAGGGGGAGCATGCAGTTAAGTGGGTGCAGTAGCCGGGACGAGTGCTTCTGGGCACTGGCAGGAATAGAACTCCATGCAGCCCCGTGTCAGTAGAGGGATAACTATGATCCCCAGAGTCCCAGAGTGCACGTGTTACGTGTGCTTTTTCAGCTTTTCCATCCACAGATGGATTCAGTGTTTAACAGCTCAGTGTGACAGCCCTCGGTATCCAGAACTGTCCAGGAAGAATCAGGTCGCACAAATGAATTGAAGATGATAAATGCAGAGAACTTTATTGCAGAGGAAAGTTGCTCTCAGGAGTATGGGGAGCTGAAAAGGGGATGGAATAAGAAGGTGGTCTTCCCCTGGAGTTTAGCTATCCTTGGCTGAATTTTTCTCCAAAGTCCCACTGTCAAACCATCCCTCTGAAGTCAAGCTGCTCCTCCCCGATGACCAGCTGCTTATTCTCTTCTCTCCTTTGCTGCTCTGCCACTCTGCCAGTGGGGCCTGGGGTTTTTCTGAGTATAGGATGAGAGGAGGTACAGGTCAGAGTGGTTTTGGAGAAGGCAACATTCTGACAAAAAACCAGGGATGCATGTTCTCATTTTGTGCCGCAAGTCCAGGCTTTAGTGTGTGGCCCTTTCCAGGGACCACTCTCTTCTACCCAGTATTTCCCTGCCTCCTGTCCATATCACTAGGGCATCTGTCAGTCTCAAGAAAATATCTGTGCTACTAGAAAAACCTTGATCACAGGGTGGACAACTAGGGCAAAGGCCATTCACCAAGTATGAAAGGAAGTATCTTGTGCCAGGCACACTGTAAACCAAAACACCAGTCCAAATAGCTGATGCTCCCAACAGGGTTTATGTATGGTTTTCTGTGTGTTTTACTTTGTTTCTTTGTTTCTTTACTTATCTGAAGACATTAATAAGATATAAAATGGTATTAACAAAATTCTAAGGCATGGCCAAACCTCTGGAATGCCAGCCTGCTGCACATTCAAAGTTTAAGGCCCATTCTCGAGCATATTTTTTCACTAATAGGCAAATTACACCAAGGATAATTTACAGCCACATTATGGGAAGTAGTTGAACTCCCTAAGCATGATTTTCTTATAAACCTGCAACTACATGGTTAAAAGTCAGAATATTTTAACACGTAAAGGCTTCTAAACTTTCAATTTCCTTTTTTTCCTTTATCTACTTTGAAATTCTGACTTTTCTTCTCATGTTAATATATAACTCACTGGTGAAATTATTCTTATGATACAAATTGAAAGACTGATAGTCTAAAAAGAAGAACCTGATAAGTGCTTATAAAAATTAGAATCTCAGATCAAACAAGTTTGCTTATTAACCACTCATGCCTTGCAAAAATCTTGACTACAGAGGTATAATAAAAGGTGTCTCTGTCCAGCATAGAAATTTCTTTGTCTGCCACACATAGGCCAAAGAAAAAGCCAAAAACACTTCAAATAATCCTTTGAAAATTATTTCTAAAGTGTGTTCCCCAACTGGACTGATTAGTCAAGCAACCAGACCAGCAAACAAAACCAAGATAAATGTATTACTAAATTCACGGTCACTTGAAGGTTTGTTTTTCTAGTGAGTACTAGCAAAAATGTAAACATCTGAGGAACTAACCCATAAAATCATTTAAAACTATGAAAAAGGGTAAAACAAGATTTTTTAAAAAATAAAACTGAAATGGAAAAAGTTCCCTTGTCCCCGTTGCAGGGTACGTGATGGGGGTGTGGCTCTCTTCTTCATTGTCCTGCTGCTTAAAAGTCTAGGGGAGAATACAGACTGGGTGTCTGTAGGACTCTTACCCCACAGCATTGTCTAGGGTGAATATTTACAGCTGAAGCCCCAGTGAGCATGTGTTATGTGGTGCTCTTTTACTTTAGCCCTCCATAGGTGGTTTGTGTTAATCAGCTCAATTAGACTCCTGCCTTATCGCAAGGACAGAAGGCTTTCTATTTCCTGGGATTCTTGCCTTGACATACCAGAAGAATCGTATCACACGTGGGCTTAAAGAATGAGTGCAAGGTTTTAGTGAGTGGAAGTAGTTCTCAGCAGATGGGGGAGCCAGAGGGAGATGGGTTTTTCCTGGAGTCTGGACACTCAGCAGCCCAAGGCCTCCTCCAACTGCCTTGGCCTAACTTCGCCTTGTTCTGCTGGTTGGTGGCCTGCTCCTGTGCCGGTGTCGGCTGATGTGCTCCTCTGGACACACACCGCTATGTGCCTCTGCTGATGTGCTTTTCTCGATGTCCAGCTGCCTGTGTGTCTACCTGCTAGGGTCTTGGGGATTTTATAGACACAGGATGGGGGCATGGCAGGCCAGAGTTGTCTTGGGAAATGCAACATTTGGGCAGGAAAGCAAAAATACCTGTCCTCACCTAGGTCTCTGGGCACAGGCTAGGAGGTGGAGCCCTAACTAGGGACAATGTCCTTCCCCCTTCCATATCTTTTAAAGGGACCATGCCCTTCCCTTCCCAGCACTTCCCTTCAATATCAAAACTGCTATGAAAAACATTTTACCCAAATATAGAGTCTATAGCCTCCATAAAATTAACTCTCAAGGGCAAATGAAAACTAAGGGTTTTCTGTTATTGTTCATCTGTATGTTTTTATGGCTTTGTGTTGAAATATCATGTGTATAAAATATTTAATTTACATAGAGCTCTATTTAATTGGCTAGAAAAAAATAAGTTCTTAAATCGAGTAATTTTTCAAAAATATAGTAAGTAATCCAAACATTTTTAAGTTCACATGACTTGGGTGAATCTTTGGTAGGTAAACTGTTGTTAAAAATTGTTGAATAAAAACAAATGTCTTCAGAATTGTCTGCCTATATTTTTGCCTTTGTTTAATCTTCAGACTGTTTTTGTTTCTTTGATAGATGTTTTATAGTCATAAACATAGTCTCCAAAGAAAAATGGTCTTTGTATGATTTTTTAATGAATGAAACTAGTTTAATATCTATTTAGTTTTTTAAAAGCTACATCATCTAAGTAATTGGAAATATACCTATATATTTAAATTTTAAGTACTTAAGTGAATATGTGATGATCAAATACTGTAAAAATTGTTGACAGAAAAATAATTTGAGATGATAGCTTGGTCTCTGTTTTCAAAAGTAATCTGGATATGAATGTTAAATAAATTAGGTAAGTATAGATGAGATCAATGTTTATAAATGAATTTTTGTTGTAATTTGAAATCTTAAAGTCATGTTATGTTAAATGAAGTGATAGATACTCATTAATCTCCAGGTCATTTCCAAATAAGACAAAATATGGAAACATTAACTACTTAACATAGGTTCTAATTTATTTACTTTTGGCTTTTTGAATTTTATAAGAAGGTAGCTGATAGTTGGGTTTGTTAATAAAGGCATCCTAGTCCACATTGAAAGATTGCTTTATGAGACAATACATGTTTCTCTAAATTATAAGATATATATTCATAAGTTCTTGGTGTACAAAATTGCTTATTTCCTAGGTTTTTCACTAAAAATTAAAGTTAGTAAGGGGTAAACATTTTACTTAAATTGTGTAATTCTATCTGCAAAGTATATAAGAAAGATGTGTTTTTGTGAGATAAAATTACTTTAAAATAATAATTTTTGTTAAAAATGAATATTTTGTAGCATTTAAGATTATTTGAAGGTTATTTCAAAATATGGATTTAAGAAGAAAATAACAAGATGGAAACCAATGGCTAGAATAGACATGCAAAGAAATTGATCAGCATGTGAATATATACATTTTTGGTAAGAAAGTTTATAAAATAATTTTATTTAAGAAATAATCTTGTATGGTCAAAATGATAACAAAAAAAGGAAAGTAAATTTTTGTTCTAAGGTAGAATGAATAACAATTGGTTATTTTGGTATGAAAAAGAAGAAAGTGTAGGACAGAACTGAATACTTTAGCAAGTTATAAAATGTTTTAGATAATTGCAAAAGGTTTATAAAAGATGACTCTTATGAAAGGAATGTTGTGTACAATTAAGTTAGCTGAAATTAAAAACTAGAAACAAATTGTATATAACTTTTTCTAAAAATTAAGAATTAATTACTGATCTGTAACCAAATCTACTTCTCTATGTTTAAAGCAATAAGCCTTTCTTTAAGTATTTCTATGTTCTTGGTAAAAATAAAGTAAAAATAAATTGCAAAAGGCTTAGATTTTTTAATTATGAATTTTTCTGTAAATGTTCAACCATCTTCTGAACTGCAGCCTTTTTCATTTTGACAGGTTTCATTTAATTTCTCAAATTTTAGGTTAAAAACAGTAATTTTATTTCTCAAAATAGTTTTTCTTTTCCAGTTTTTCACATTCATATCTCAGAATTTCAACTTGTGTTGTATGTCACTGCATATGATTTGCAGGTCATGCATTATTGCTTTTAGCTCTTCCTTCTTATTTCCTGGGGACATTCTGACTATTTCCTGGGGACATTCTGACTCTGCTGTTGTTACCTGATGCTGAAAATGTTTGTCTGGAAAGCTGAGGGTAGCAATCAGTATACCTTGATTTTGTGTTCTTGACTTTTTTTGATGTGTTTAAATTATTCTGTGTGTTCAGGAAATTCCATGTGCTTTTATTTTTCTGAAAGCCCTATATTCTTCTGCTCAAGGTATGGGTTCTCTTATTTACATCTTCTATAATAATACTACTTACACTCAACCTTGGGTTGACACCTTTCTAGTATCCAATTTAATTCAAGTACCTTATCATCAGGTTTGACTTTCAGATTCTCTAAATGGGCTTCCCAAGATAAAGCAATCACACTGCTATTCATTCCTTTATAAAAAGTTTGGCCTAGAAAAACAAATACATCTTATCAAAATAATTTCCTGTGTCTTGTTTTTTTTTTTTTTTTAAATGAAGGTCTTTAATTACTTAGGAAAAGTGAACCCTTAAAGCATTAAGTTTTTATATCTACATAAATCTCGGTATTTGCTTTCAAAATCATTTGTCACTTTGGTTAAGTGAATGACAATTATTTTACAATGATAAATGATTCTGTTTTAATTAAAAATCATCTGACATCCTTGGCAAGCTTTCTCAGTATGAAAGTTCTAAATTAAGTCTTTTTGACCTCAGATTTATTTTTGCATTTTCCACATGTGCCCAGGAGAGCATCAAATAATGTATCTGTCATCTTGAAGAGATGTTAAACTGGTTAGGTTTTATGAAATTGCATAGGAAATACTGTCAAATAATAAAATGATGCCAGATCATTTTATTACTTGATGATAAGTTATTGTCAAATAATAATAATGTATTATTTTTAATATCATATTATATTTGTATGAATGTGTTATTCCTATAAATGTTCTAAAGATTATATGAAATATATAAAAATCTGAGGTCGTGGTAAGATGCTGTCAGGCGTGATTCTGGTTGTCATCTTAAAATGCTTTATACAATAGAAACAAATAAATTTCTATGTCAATTTTTCATTATGATAAACTCACATAATATTTTTAACCATATCTATTCTAAGTTTATGTCATCTATTGTTATTATTTTAATTTTTCTGTATAGACATCTGCAATCAGATTCATGGAAAAGACTCTAATAAGTAGTTTTGAATATGGATTTCTGATAACTTTAAAGTCACTGGATAAAGAAAAATATGTAGAAACCTAATTAAGAAACTGATGAATTCATGTGACTTCTGAGATCAAGCAGAACAATAATTAATTATGATACTGCAAGAGACAGGGAATACTGAGCAGAAGAGGACAGTTCCCTGGCAAAGGACCCACCCTCCAGCCTGGATACCCGAGGCCCTAAATGAGAACAGGCATTTCTGTTTTTGCCCAATATTGCCCCCATCCTGCCCCCATATAAACCCTAAATCCCAAGCTCCAGAGCAGACCAGCAGACCAAAGAGAGAGGAGGGGCACCCAGATGCTGAGGTAAGTTCGGCTGGAGGGGTTGGAGAAAAGTCTAGCCACTGGGTGGCCTGACTCCAGGGTATTATAAATAATGTTTCAGTGCCGCAAAAGAAATAGTACTCTAATATAAAATTTTATTTTTAATTCTCAACAAGGCAAGGTACTTCTATAGAAGGGAGTGCCCTTACAGATGGAGCAATGGTGAGCGGACACTTGGACAAGGGAGGAGAAGTGTTCTTATTCTTGACATACTTGGCCCCTGCTGCTGTGTCCTTCCCATGTTGGCTAGGGTTAGACTGCACAGGCTAAACTGATTCCGACTGACTAATTTAAAGAGCGTGACGGGGGTGAGTGGTTTGGCTGGAAAAGTGGTTATGCAGGGTGGAAAATGAGTCATGGGGAGCAGGTAGCAGGTAATCAGAATGAGTCAGGGTGGAGCAAGTGATTGAAATGTGTCAGGGTGGAGCAGGTAATAGGAAAAAGGTTGTTTTATGAGGAAGTTAAGTTTAAAAGTAGAAGGCACAGAATTGAACATACTGATATATTGATTCTTTGAAAAGAAATTTAGAACTCATATCTTAAAAGGGGAAGATCACCTTCCTACCCAATCCATCCCGTCTTCTGGCTCCCCATTCACCTTGCTGAGAGCCACCTACACCACAAAATAAAACTGTGCGCTTTTCTCTTGATCCAGGATGTGATCTGATTCTTCCATTACACTGGGCAAGAGCTCAGGATACAGAGGGCTGTCACATTGGCGCTCTGCCCTTGTGATAAGGCAGAGGGGCCATTGAGCTGATTAACACTCAAGCCATCTGCAGATAGCAAAGCTGAAAGAGCTTTGTAACACTGGGTTTGCAGGCACCCACTCTTAGACACCACTGGGAGGCCGAGAACACAAAGAACTCATCTCAGGCTCTGCACCGGTCTGTCTGCATGCTCCCTCTAGGAGTCTGAGCTGAAGGGTGATCAAACAGAGGAGCCACACCTATGTTGCATGTCCTGCGAGGGGAATCAGGGAACTCTCCTCTTTCAATTACATGAGATTAAATATATGATAAAATAACATTTTTATGACTTTTTTTGAAACATTATTGTTCTTTCCTTAAACACTTTGTTTCCCAGATTTAAAGAAACATTAATCTATAGTTTGCAATCTATAGTTTGCAGCAATATAATATAGTTTTGTGAACAAAAGTGAAAACATTTATTTTTCCTTCCTAATTGAGCCCTCCAAAATTCAGAAATGATTAATGAGTATTCTTATTTTTATGTCAATATGGTTTTTGGCATGAGTTCAATGAGAGTCTGCTCTCTTCATAGCAGAATACAATTGAAATAATTAATTGTATCAGCCGAGGTTTGACTGGGATGTCATATTTAAACTGTTTAAAGGTATTGTAGAAAAAGCCCGAGGCCTGCCTTAGCTTGGCCTTCTAGCCTTGAGAGGTTTTGAAATGTTTAATCTCAGATTACTATGTGGCCAGTCACTGTTCTTGCTAAACTTAGTAAATGATTAGGTTAAATTTGACAAAACCAATTACACAAACAAATTAGTCTTACTCGGTTCATCTTTGTTAGAATTCAGGGTTGCTGTGGGGAAAAAGAATAAATTTCTTTCCTTCCTTCCTTCCTTCCTTCCTTCCTTCCTTCCTTCCTTCCTTCCTTCCTTCCTTCCTTTCCTTTCTTTCCTTTCTTTCATTTTGAGACAGAGTCTCACTCTGTCACCCAGGCTGGAGTGCAGTGGCACGATCTCTGCTCACTGCAAGCTCCACCTCCCAGGTTCACGCCATTCTCCTGCCTCAGCCTCCCAAGCAGCTGGGACTACAGGTGCCCACCACCATGCCTGGTTAATTTTTTCATATTTTTAGTAGAGACTGGGTTTCACCATGTTAGCCAGGATGGTCTCGATCTCCTGACCTCATAATCCACCCGCCTCAGCCTCCCAAAATGCTGGGATTACAGGTGTGAGCCACTGCTCCCAGCCAAATAATAAATTTTTAAAGAAAATCTGTAATGTTTCTTTTATTAGATTGCACCCTTGTGCATAGCTTTCAAGTTATTATTTATCTACAAACTGGACTAGAACGTAAATTCTTGTAGCTCCCTCCAATTACGTTTTCCCCATGGAATTATTAAAAATGAGAACTGCTCTTTTTTAAAACCCTATGAGCTGAAGCTAGACAATTAAGTATGAATTTCAAAGGACAAGACTCATGCATGATGCGTGGCCCACAGAAAGTTCACAAAACTGTCCAATACCAATCCCTAAAGAAATTCATACTACTAACCAGAATAGGACATTGATTACTTCATGCTGTGTACAGCATTTCCCAAGACAACAGAACAAAACAACACATCATAGTAAGACACTTGCCCCTCTTAAGTTTTCCTTGCCTATGTGTACTGTTTCTTTTTAACTCTGTGGCATAATAGTGTCATTAAATATTACAATCAGAAACCTCTGTGGGAAATGACAAAATTTTATATCATGCCAAACCTGTATCTTTACCTGATCTAAGAGATCCGTTAGTTTTTTAGTCCATCCAGTGGATAACTTTGACAACACCCAATACAACATTTTATTCAAATTGTTCCAGTAATTTCTTTGTTGTTGTTGTTGTTTTATTTTTATTGTTTTGAGAAAGAGTCTAGCTCTTTCGCCTAGGCTGGAGTTCAGTGGTGCAATCTCGGCTCACTGCAAGCTCTGCCTCCTGGGTTCATGCCATTCTCCGGCCTCAGCCTCCCAAGTAGCTGGGACCACAGACGCACGCCATTACGCCTGTCTAACTTTTTGTATTTTTATTAGAGAGAGGGGTTTCACCACGTTAGCCAGGATGGTCTCGAACTCCTGACTTTGTGATCCCCCCACCTCGGCAACCCAAAGTGTTGGGATTGCAGGCATGAGCCACCGCACCTGGCCTAGTGATCCCTTTTGATTGCACGACTCTGTTTTAATTTAATCTAATTCTGGGATATCAAATAATGAAATGATTATCCAAACTACATAAAATAAAACAAGCCACATGTTTACAACAGATCTTACCTAGTTTCCCTTGATACTTCGACTCATTTAGTTGGTTGCCTTTAAGCCTGGATTCGTGGCTTAAAACCCTTATGTAAACTGGGATTATCATAACATTATACATTTTCCTTTTTTTTTTTTTTCTTTTTTTAAGTTTCTTACAGGTTAACTGTCAAATTTCTGCAGAAATACAGCCCCTAACAGAATATTGCTGGTCCAGTACTTTGAGATTCTAGTCACTATCTACAGACAGAAAATATTACATTTTGTGATGGATTTCAGGTAGATTTAACCTGAGAGTTAATCTTTGTATTAGTCTGCTCTCACACTGCTAATAAAGACATACCTGAGACTGGGTAATTTATAAAGGAAAGAAGTTTAATTGACTCATAGTTCATAAGGCTGAGGAGGCCTCACAATCATGGCTGAAGGTGAATGAGGAGCAAAGTCATGCCTTATGTAATGGCAGGCACAAGAGCTTGTGTAGGAGAACTCTCCATTATAAAACCATCAGATCTTCTGAGACTTACTCACTATCACAAGAACAGCATAGGAAAGACCCACCCCCATGATTCAATTACCTCCCATGACACATGGGATTTATAATAGCTACAATTCAAGATGAGATTTGAGTGGAGACACAACCAAATCACATAATTATGCCCCTGATCCCTCCCAAATCTCATGTCTTGAAATTTCAAAACCAGTCACGTATTCCCAACAGTCCCTCCACTGTCGTAACTCATTTCAGCATTAACTCAAAAGTCCACAGTCCAAAGTTTCATCTGAGACAAGGCAAGTCCCTTCCACCGGTGAGCCTGTAAAATCAAAAGCAAGTTAGTTACTTCCTAGATGCTATGTGGGTACATACGTTGGATAAAACAGCCATTCCAAATGGGAGAAATTGGCCAAAATGAAGAGAATACACGTCCCATGTAAGTCCAGAATCTAGCAGGGCAGTCAAATCTTAAAGTTCCAGAATGATCTCCTTTGACTCCATGTCTCACACCTGGGTCATGCTGATGCATGGCCTTGGGCAGCTCTGCCCCTGTGGCTTTACAGGGTACAGCCTTTTTCCTGGCTGATTTCATGGGCTGGTGTTGACTATCTACAGCTTTTCCAAGTGCACAGTGCAAGCTGTTAGTGGATCTACCACTCTGTGGTCTGAAGGAGAGTGGTCCTCTTCTTACAGTTCCACTAGGCAGTGCCCCAGTGTGGACTCTATGTGGGGCTCCAAACCTACCTTCCCTTCTGCACTGCCCTAGCAGAGGTTCTTCATGATGGCACAGCCTCTGTAGCAGACTTCTGCCTGGACATGCAAGCATTTCCATATATCTTCTGAAATCTAGGCAGAGGTTTCCAAACTTCAATTCTGACTTCTGTGCAGCCACAGGTCCAACACAATGTGGAAGCCACCAAGATTTGGGCTTGCACATTCTGAAGCAGCGACCTGAGCTGTATGTTCACCACTCTTAGCCATGGCTGGGATGCAGGGCACCAAGTCCCAAAACAGCACAAAGCAGCAAGGCCCTGGGTCCAGCCCATGAGACCGTTTTTTCCTCCTTGGCCTCCTGGCTTGTGATAGGAGAGGCTGCCATGAAGACCTCTGACATGCCCTGGAGACATTTTCCCCATTGTCTTGGAGATTAACATTTGGATCCTTGTTACTTATGCAAATTTTTGCCGCCAGCTTCAGTTTCTCCTAAGAAAATAGGTTTTTCCTTTCTATCTCATGGTCAGGCTGCAAATTTTCCAGACTTTTAAGTTCTGCTTCCCTTTCAAGCGTAAGTTCCAATTCCAAGCCATATCTCTGTGAATACATAAAACTGAATGTTTTTAACAGTACCTAAGTCATATCTTGAATGCTTTGCTTCTTAGAAAATTTTTTCTCCAGATGTCCTAAATTGTCTCTCAAGTTCAGGGTTCCACAGATACCTATGGCAGGAGCAAAACGCCACCAATCTCTTTACTAAAACATAACAAGAGTCACCTTTGCTTCAATTAACAACAAGTTCCTCATCTCCATCTGAGACCACCTACACTTGTACTTTATTGCCCATATTAGTATTAGCATTTTGGCTGAAACCATTCAACAAGTCTGTAGGAAATTCTGAACTTTACCACATCTTCCTGTCTTCTTTTGAGATCTTCAGCTGTTCCACCCTCTGCCTTTTACCCTGTTCCAAAGTCACTTTCACATTATCAGGTATCTTTACAGCAGCAACCCACTCTACCAGTACCAATTTACTATATTAGTCTCTTCTCATGCTGCTAATAAAGACATACCCAAACTGCGTAATTTATTTTTAAAACAGACCTTTAATCGAGTCACAGTTCTACATGGCTGGGGAGGCCTCACAATCATGGCAGAAGGTGAATGAGGACAATGTCATGTCTTACATGGCGGCAGAAAAATGAGCTTTTGTAGGGGAGCTCTCCATTATAAAACCAGCAAATCTCATGAGACTTATTTATTATCGTGAGAATAGCACAGGAAAGACCCACCCTTGTAATTCAATTACCTCCCACCAGGTGCCTCCCAGGACATGTGAGAATTATAGGCCCTACTGTTCAAGACGAGATTTGGGTGGGGACACAGCCAAACTACATCACTCTTCAAATTTCTCTTGTTGTACAAATATTGTTAAAAAAGATTTTGATACAGAATCTAGTCACCTATCACTATCCTCTGACGTAGGACCAGGCCAATAACCCAGGATAGGTTCATTCTGGCAGCAAGAAATAATCAAAAGCTAACCATAGATGGTTAATCAGAATTGATTTTAGAGAAAGATTCTGATCAAAAGAGAAAAATGTGAAACTTTTCGAATCAAAAGAGTCATTTATGACAGACCTTGGCAAAATAAAGTCAACAGCTCATGAAGGGCAAGTTCTCATGCACCGACGCCTGAGAAGAACTATCACCAAAGATCGTGCAAAAACCACATCTTGTGCAATTATCAACCTTACACAAAAATACCATATCAACCTTACGCAAAAAATCCTTCTGCAAGAACATCTGCTCAGCAACTGCCTTTTCAACCTTAGGCTGATACCACTCTTATTGACTCTTATAGTCAAGGATAACTGTTTCAAACCAATTTATGTAATCTTCCTTATTTATTCAAAACATTTTATGTAATCTTCCTTATTTTTCCTTTTAAAATCTTTGTCTTCTTTTACTTTTCTGACTACACCTATGTGTGTTCTCATTGCAATACTCATTCTGAAATAAGTATCTTTTTTTTGAGAGTCTCAGTGTCTGTTATTTAGGTTGATGATGTAATATTTTATTTTACATTTCCTTTTGTATTTTTTGTGATATCTCTTTTAAAATCAATTATCGTAGTGTTTTACTACTTTATTCTGTTTGAGGATAAATTAATTAATTATTGTTCTTTTGTCTCCTTTTTCTTAATGTGTAAGTAATTTAGGCTTTCTGTTGCCCTAAAAATACCATTAATTTCTGACAGTCACTTAGATATTATATTCCCTTTGGGCTTGAAATATATAATTCATCTAAAAGTAGTTGCATTCATCCCATCTCTTAGAAATTTTCTAAGGTCTTAATCTGTGATTTGGCTCTAGTACAAAACAAATACAATATTTATTTTCAACAGAAGCTATACTTATTTTCTGAAACAATAATACTTCATAACAAACAAAACCAACACCTCAGTGGGTTACAACAATAAGTATTTACTTTTGCTCATGATGCTTAGTAGAAACCACACAGGCCATGCATAGATTCATGAACAAAGGTAAATACCTATTGTTGTAAGCCACTGAGGTGTTAATGTTGTTTGTGAGGAAGCGTTATTGTGTGGTTTCTAGTCACCTGGTCCAAGCTTTGCAGATTTCAGCTGGATTTGCTCATATAGTTTTGGTCAACCAAGAGTTTGTTGAGGACTGGCTGAAGCAGAATAGATTTCAGTCAGCGGTGGTAAAGTAAAAGCTTCAGACAAACTAAATTTAACAGAATCTATTTGATCAAATAAGAATTGATGAAGAAGGTGTCATTCTGAACCAGAAGAAATTCAGAGAGCTGTGCTGGGCTTCTTGAGAAGTGAGCTTTAAAAAGTCGACCACCGAAGAAGAAAAATTATCTGATTGGCTACAGTCTTATTTGGGCATCTTTGTGATGAGTTATTTGCATTATTTGGGCATGATCTGATCAGCTAGATGTCTGTGATTGGCTGAAGTTTGGCTGTTTGTGATTGATTGAAACCCAGCTGTTATACAATTATATAACATTAGTTTTAGTTTATTTACGTACTAAACTAGGTGGTTGTTTGTTACCTAAGAATTCAAAGTATGGAGATGACCTCAGGCCGCAGCCTGCTGTTTATTTAATTTAATAACTGAGACTCACTTGTCTCTGTTCTGTGTGGTTTCACATAAGCCAGGCCTTGAAATCTTTGCAGTGACAGAAATAATGCTTATTTTATGTTTGTTCCACCCTGTTGGACAAAGCAAGTAACAGGGCAGAGCTTAGGATAAGAGACATAGAAGACAACAAAGTGAAAGAGCAAAGGTATGACTCTATGGAGGCCATTGACTGGTACCATCAAAGTAACTGATCTACAAGAGAAGCCACTTCTAGAAATCCTAAATATCAGATTTGTATTTTTGGTAGAAGAAATTGCCTTACAGGTAATTAAATAATTAAGTAATAATTTTATTAAGGTATCACAGAAGATTTTGACAGTTAGATATGAAGAAATATTCACCAGTTCACAATTAAAGGAGAATAAACTATACATTAATTTTTTGTGCATGGGGGGGTGGGGTCTCACTCTGTCACTCAGGCTGGAATGCAGTGGCATGGCATAATCATAGGTCAGTGCAGCCTCAACTTCCTGGGCTCAAGCAATCCTTTTATCTGAGCCTTCCCAATAGCTGGGACAACAGGCATGAGCCACCACACCTGGGTGGGATCTCGCTTTACTGGCCAGGTTCGTCTTGAACTCTTGCCTTCAAGCAATCCTCCTGCTTCAGCCTTCCAAAGTACTGGAATTACAAGTGTGAACCACTATACCCAGCCTAATTTTTTTAATTCTGATTTTTAAAAATTAATAATCTTTATTTTTTAAAGTAGATTCAGGTTTACAGGAAAACAGAACAGAAAGTAGATAAAGTTTCTTCCCATATCCTCACTTTCCCCCACATTAAATTTCTCCTATTGGCAAAATCTTGTATGTGCACTGATCATTAGTTACAAATAATAAACTAATATTGATACATTATTACTAACTAAACCCCATATCTACATCAGTGCTGTTTGTGTCCAATAGTTCTCTGAGTATTGTCAAATGCTTAATGCCATGCATCTACCATTAGAGTATCATACATCAACTTCCCTAAAAATCCCCTGTATTCTACCTATTTGTTCCTCCTTTCTCCAACCCAACTCCTGACAACCACTGTTCATTTTACTTAGTTTTGCCTTTTCTAGTATGTCATACATTTGAAATCAAAGAACACATAGGCTCTTGAGATTGGCTTCTTTCACTTACTGATACACATTTAAAGTTCCCCTGTGTTGGCCGGGTGCTGTGGCTCACCCCTGTAATCCCAACACTATGGGAGACCAAGGAGGGTGGACCACGAGGTCAGGAGATCGAGACCATCCTGGCTAACACAGTGAAACCCCATCTCCACTAAAAAAAAAAAAAAAAAAATTAGCCAGGAGTGTTGGCAGGCACCTGTAGTCCCAGCTACTTGGGAGGCTGAGGCAGGAGAATGGTGTGAACCCGCCATTCATTATTTATTTATAAATAAATATTTATAAATAAAATAAATAAATAAAGTTCCCTATGTCTTGTTGCGACTTCAAAGATCATTTCATTATATTGCTATATAAAATTGCATTGTGTGGATGTATCATCGTCGGTTTCTCTACTCAGCCATTGAGAACGCCTTGGTTGTTTCTAATTTTGGCTATTATGAATAAATTGTTATAAACATTTATGTAAAGGTTTTTGTGTGGACATATGTTTTCAACTGATCTGGGTGAATACCTAGGAGTGTGATTGTTGGATCATGAGGTAAAAGACTCTATAGTTTTGTGAGAAACTGCAAAATTGTCTTCCAAAGTGACTGCGCCATTTCACATTCCCACCAGCAATGAATGAGAATTCTTGTTGCTCCACATTCCCACTGGCCGTTGATATTATCAGTATTTTTATTTTATGTCATTCTAATATATGTGTGGTGGCACCTCACTTTTGTATATATTTAATTTTTTAACATTTTAAAATAATACACATTTAATTAAATATTTTATTTAAAGTAGAGATTATCATTCTTGGGTGTATTACTCTTTTGTACTTAATTATGCTGTCTTTATTTGGGATTCAAGTGTTTATGAAAGGTAACAATTATGTAAACATCCTAAGATTTTCAAGCATAAGAAATGTGATTGGGTCAGGACTATTTTGGATACAGCAATTTTTTTTTTTTTTTTTTTTTTTACACAGCATTTTTTATAATGCTTTAGAAATACTTGGTCATTGTTTCAACCAATAAATACTATTATCATATCAAACATATTTCAGGCACTGTGCTAGGCACAGAAGAAACAACAACAAAAAGAACAGCAAAAATAAAGGCATAAAAATCAGCCTTTCTTGCTGGAAAATCATTTCTCAACTGCACAGCTACAAAAACATAAAAATAAAAATAAAATAAGAGAAAGGAAATTAATTTTTCTCCAGAGCAGCACAACTATGTATGAGATTTTGGGACATAAGTCATAAAGTTGTAAAACTGTCTCTGTCCCATAAAAGATCCAACTAGGTTGATCCAGATAAATCTAAATAAATCAATTGATGCTATCAATTCACTAGAATGAATTTCCATTTTCACAAACTTATGTGCTGCACCTAACTAGATATTTACAAAAATCGATATTTATTTTAAATGAATTGGAACATAATAATATCAGTATATCACTGAAAACAATATCCAAATATAAGCAGTACTGACAACTTGGAAGGTTGATGCAGGCTTATAAAAAGAATAACATGATAAATAATCGAAACCACTATAATGAATTCAGTCAGATGCCAAATAGAAAACTGTCTTCCTAAAAGTTAGAATAGAGAATGTCATTTTCTTAATAACCCTCGTATTTTCTTAATTAAGTCAAGACTTTACGGCTTAATATCTTCATTTTAAAAATGTAAATACATGGTATGCAACTAAATTTTGTAAATGGTTGCATGTGGAAAAGTCTTCTCACCTCTAACTGTATCATTTTATGTTCTAACCCAATGATTTTCAAACTATGTACTACATTTAACTGTCCGATCGCATAATCAATTTAATGGGTTGTGCCTGGACCTTAAAAATGGAATAAAATAATCAACATTAGAATAGAGAAAAATAGAATAAAAATATGAGAGCAAGAGTATCCTGTTTTATATACTGTATATATATTTATCGATTTACAATATAGTTTTAAGCTATAGGCATAAAAATGGGAAACTGTTACCTGGAAATTACCACAACTAACCTGATAAAGAGTTATTGGCATTGTTTCAAAACCTATTGATTCCTCTTTTGAGGATATTTAAGAATATAATTCACTGTTTTATTGGGTCATTTTAATTGTGATTTCTTTTTATTGTTTGCTAAGATAGTTGAGAGAATTATTAAGGTATTGTCATAGATTTGATTTATTAAATATTAAACGAAATACACAAGGAAAAATAATTATAATCACCAATAGGTAGAGAAAACCATGCAAACACAAAATAGCAATAAAACAAAATATGTAGAGAATAAAAAAATTAAAAATGAAAACCATGATTAACCACATGTAGAATGTAACTGTTCAAATAAAATTAGCATCAGAGAATAGAGCAGAAGGTGCTTTGGGCAGTTTTATCATGAATGGCTTATATGGTGCTGTACGGTCAATAAACAACTATCAGATGAACACATGAAGATGTAGTATGATACACATTCATGTATCCATGTGTTAAATAATCTGTATGTCAGTCTAGGCTAAGATATGAGTTTATATAATTTGATAATTGCAGAAGTCTCATTTTCTTCCTAACTTGCTGGTGTTCACATTTTTGTTAAAACATTTCAAATGCATCAATATGAGCTAATGCCTATTTATCATATGTGATAACTTTCACCTCTTAATTAGCTAATTCAGCCACATGCTTCTGTGTCCACAGTTATAGGGCATTGATATAGGATAGTTGTTTGGCAAACTCCAGTTTTAGACAAAATCCTTCCCTTTGTTTGTTCTTATTAGTATAGTTGTATTTGAACACACCCCTACCCATTATTTTATCTATTGTCTACAGCTGCTTCCGTTGTACAATGTTAAGATTGAGTAGCTGCAACATAGACCATATGTGGTCAGCACAACATAAATATTTACTCCCTGACCATTTTCAGAAAATGCTTGTCTGGAAGCTAGGAATAAAAGAAACATAAGATAAGTTAGACTCCTTCAGGTGCTCTCTATCTAGATAAAGAGTCAAGAAAGAAAAAAAAAGACACATCAAAAATATAATACAGTGAGATAAGTGCAATGAAAGACATAAGTAGGGGGACTATGGAAACCTAAGTTACCTGGGTATGATTTCTGAAAGGCATCCAAGCAAAAGTGATACTTAAATTTTTATTATTATTTTTTTTTATTATACTTTAAGTTCTAGGGTACATGTGCATAACGTGCAGGTTTGTTACATATGTATACTTGTGTCATGTTGGTGTGCTGCACCCATCAACTCGTCAGCACCCATCAATTCATCATTTATATCATGTATAACTCCCCAATGCATCTTAAAACTTATTGTGTGAACTATTTACTCATTTTTTTAAATAAATATGCATTTCTTTTTAAATTAATAATTAGTTGTGTGTGACTTTTCTTTCCATTGTAAGATTCGGTTTGACATAGTGTAAAACAAGTGACTTTTCCACGAACTTGCTTTTGTCTTAACAGTTACATATTTCATTCTTTTCATCTGAGATACAATATTCATTGTGTGAATACACTACATTTTACTTATTTGGCTGAGATGCAATATTCCTTACGTTAATAAAATGTAGTTTGATGGGTGTTTGGTTTCAGGTTTTTGCTCTCCTGAGCTGTTGTTACGTGTCTCCCTTAGTACTTATGTAATCATTTATTGTAGATATAAAACTTGGAGTACAGTTTATGTGCCAGTTTTTCAAGTATACCTCTTTAAAAACTCTTTTCTTCAAAATTATAGTACTTTTTTTTGAGTAAGAAATACACTTGTTTGTTAGCCTATTAAGATATGAGGTTCTTGTTATCACAGTATTCTTGCAATCCTAATAAAATGGTTTGTCACTTTACACTCTGCCAGTGGTAAATAAGAAAGACTGTGGCCTCACATCATCTCCAATACTTGTTATTGAATGCTGTGATAAGCAGAAGAATGGAACCCTAAAGTAATCTGTATTCAAATCTTCAAATCAAAAGTGAATATGTTACGAAACATTGGAAGCAGGGAGAGACATAGGTTGCAGATGTGTTTGAGTTGGCTAATCTGTTGATCTTGACATAAAAAGAGACCTACAATTACCTGCAATCCAATGTAATCATATGGGTCCTTTATAGATGGAAGAAGGAGGCAGGCGAATTGTCAAAATGATGTGATGTGATATGAGAAAGACTCAATGGACATTTCTGCCTTCAAAGATGGAAGGGAGCCAAGAGCCAAGGACTGCAGGTCATCTGTAAGAGTTGCAAAAGAAAAGATAATGTACTGTTTCTCAGAAACTTCAGTAAGAAACACTACCCAGGCAACACTTTACTTTAGCACTGTCAGACCTGTGAGGTTTCTGAGTCCTATAACTTTAAAATTATAAACATGTATTATTTAAAGTGCTGAGAATATGGTGATTATAAAAATAGCTTTCATGAGAAACTAATACAAATTCTTTTTCAATTATTGTCATTTAAACTAATAATTATATTGGCTTGTATGTCCCTTACTATTAGCCAGGTTATAAATATCTTCAACTACGTATTGATTTTCATGGGATTCCTTCTCGTGGGAAAGTTTTGTTAAAGCTCTTTGCCCAATATCTTTTCACTTTTCTATTGTTTCCAATTTTCTTATCAAATTGAAAAAATTCTATACATGTTTTTAACAATTTTTCTTGCTTTTAAAACCTGCAAATATCTTCTAGTTTGTAGCCCCTTCTTTGTTAACTTCCTAAGGGTAAATTTTTATGAAAAGAGATCTTGATTGAAACATAAATAAATTTTTATATATTCTGTTTAGTGATTTGAAATACTATTTGCCTACCCCAAGATTTACCAGATTTTCTACTTAGATACTTGAAGTTTTATTTCCATTATTAAAGTTCTAATCAATGTGAAGTTGATTTTTATATATTTGTGATATGCATTCTAGATATACTTTCACATTTCATACTGAATTTTTAATTGTTAATTTTTGTGGGCACATAGCAGGTGCCTATGTTTATGTATGTTGTATACTTAATATGAGATATTTTGACACAAGCAAACAAAGTGTATAAATCACATCAGGGTAAATGAGGTATCCATCACCTCAAGCATATACGCTGTGCTACAAACAATGCAAGTATTCTCTTTTATTTTAAAAATAAAAAAATTACATTAGTATTGACTGTACACACTCTGTTGTGCCATCAAATTCTAGATCTTATTCATTTTTTCTAACTATTTTTTTTACAGACATGAATCATCCCTACTTCCCCTGACCTACCCACTACACTTCTCTTCCTCTGGTAACTATTATTGTACTATCTCCATGAGTTCAATTGTTTAAATTCATAGCTCCCACAAATAAGTGTGAACATGCAGTTTGTCTTTCAGTGCCTGGTCTATTTCACTTAACATAATGATCTCCAATCTCATCCATGTTATTGCAAATGACAGGATCTCATTTTTTTTATTGCCAAATAGTGCTTTATTGTATATATGCAGCATATTTTCTTATCCGTTCATCTGTTGATGGACACTTAGGTTGCTACCAAATCTTGCTTATTGAGAATAGTGCTACAATAAACATGAGAGTGCAGGTATTTCTTAGATATACTGATTTCCTTTCTTTTGGATATACACCTAACAGTCGGATTTCTGGATCATATGGTAGCTCTATTTTTAGTTTCTTGAGGAACCTCCAAATTTGTTCTTCATAGTTGCTGTACTAATTTACATTCTTCACAATGGTGTCCGAGAGTTTCCTGTTCTCCACACCCTGCTCAGCAGTTATTATTGCCTGACTTTTGGATGAAAGCCATGTTTTTTTTTGTTTTTTTTTTGAGATGGAGTCTTGCTCTGTTGCCAGGCTGGAGTGCAGTGGTGAATCTCAGCTCACTCCAAGCAAGCTCTACTGAGAGGTGCAGCCTGCTGGGTTTCTGGGTTGAGTGGGAACTTGGGGAACTTTTCTGTCTAGTTAAAGGTTTGTAAATGCACCAATCGGCACTCTGTAAAAACGCACCAATCAGTGCTCTGTGTCTAGCTAAAGGTTTGTAAATGCATCAACCAGCACTCTGTAAAAAAATGGACCAATTAACTCTCTGTAAAATGGACCAATCAGCAGGATGTGGGTGGGGCCAAATAAGGGAAGAAAAGTTGGCCTCCCTGAGCCAGCAGCATCAACCCACTCCAGTCCCCTTCCATGCTGTGGAAGCTTTGTTCTTTTGTTCTTTGCAAGAAATCTTGCTGCTGCTCACTCGTTGGGTCTGCACTAACTTTTTGAGCTGTGACACCCACTGTGAAGGTCTGCAGCTTCACTCCTGAAGCCAGCGAGAACACGAACCCACCGGGAGGAACAAACAACTCCAGACATGCCACCTTTAAGAGCTGTAACACTCACTGCAAAGGTCTGCAGCTTCACGAGACCACGAACCCACAAGAAGGAAGAAACTCTGGACACATCTGAACACCTGAAGGAACAAACTCCAGACACACCATCTTTAAGAGCTGTAACACTCACAGCAAGAATCTGTGGCTTCATTCTTGAAGTCAGTGACACCAAGAACCCACTAGAAGGAATAAATTCCAGACAGACGACCTCCCGGGGTCAAGCAATTACCCGGCCTCAGCTTCCCAAGTAGCTAATTTTTTATATTTCAGTAGAGACGGGATTTCACCATGTTGGTCAGGATGGTCTCCATCTCCCAACCTTGTGATCCACCCACCTCACCCTCCCAAAGTGCTGGGATTACAGGCGTTAGCCACTGCACCAGGCTGGATGAAAGCCATTTTAAATAGTGCAAGATGATATCTTAGAGTAGTTTTCATTTCTAATTCTCTGATGATTCATGATGTTGATAATCTTTTTTCATTCATCAACTCTATGTCTTTTTATTAGAGAGTTTAGTTTATTTGCATTCAATCCAATTACTAGGTAAGGACCTATTCCTGCCATGTTGTTATTTATTTTCTGTTTTAAGCCTTCTCTTCCTTCTTTTCTGTTTTCTTTTTGAAGATGATTGTCTATGGCAGTATATTTTAATTTATTGCTTTTTGTTATTTATGTTTCTGTCATATTGTTTCTTCTTTGAGGTTATCATAAGGCTTGAAATTAATATTTTATAATACATTATGTTTCACTGATAGTTAACACTAGGCCAGCATATTGGCTCACACCTGTAATTCTAGCACTTTGGGAGGCCAAGGTGGGTGGATCACGAGGTCAGGGAATCAAGACCATCCTGGCTAACACGGTGAAACCGCGTGTCTACTAAATCTATATATATATGAACATTTGCCAGGTGAGGTGGCACAGGCATGTAGTCTTAGCTACTCGGGAGGCTGAGGCAGGAGAATCGCTTGAGTCCAGCAGGCAGAAGTTGTTTTGAGCTGAGATCGTGTCACTGCACTTTCAGCCTGGGCAACAGAACAAGACTCCATCTCAAAAAACAAAAACTTAACACTGATTCCTTGAACAAATAAACTAACATACAAGCAAAGAGAAAACTAATAACAACTTAACAGTTTAACTTTGTCTCCTCACTTTTTAACTTTTTGTTATTTCTAGTAATGTCTTATTTTACTGACTATTCCTTTAAAATTTCTCAGTTATTATTTTTCTTGTTTCATCTTTTAGACTGTTTAAGATATGAGTAGTTTACACACCACAATTATAGAGTAATAATATTCTGTGTTTTTGTGTATACTTAATATTATCAGTGTGTTTTATACCTTCAGATGTTTGCTTAAAACATACTTTTCTTTCAGATAGAAGAATTTCCATTACCATTTCTTGTAGGACAGGTCTGGTATTAACGAAATTCCTCAACTTGTGTTTGTTTGTAAAAGTCTTTATTTTTCTTCATGTTTGAAGGATATTTTCACCAACTATACTACTCTACAGTAAAATCTTTCTTCCTTCAGCACTTTAAATACATCACATCACTCTTTCCTGGCCTGTAACTGAAACTGACCCAATAGTCCCATAGACTGTTCTTTTGGATAAACATAGAAATTGACCCTACTGCTGTTAAAGTCTGAAACTTGTTTTCGTTTTATCTGTTTCTTCCTCAGGAAAGGACCTTCAGGCCTCCCAAAAATTATCAAAGTATTGAAACTCACCAAATGCTACACCTCTCGTTCATCATGATTGCTTTGTTTCCCCTCCCTAGTTCTGGTTTTCTGACACATTGTTACTTTTCTTCTATATAGATCCCTAGTTTTAGTCAGGGTGATGGATTTGAGACTGAGTGCCCATCTCCTCAGCTGCAGCACCGGATTAAAGCTTTCTTCCTTGGCAATACTTATCTCAGCAATTGGCTTTCTGTGTGGTGAGCAGCAGGAACTAGACTGAATTCCTGATATTTCAGTAATATAATGTTTCCACTGAAAACTCTGCTGTGAGTTTTAATGGAGCTCCATTGTATGTCATTTGTTTATGTCCTGTAGCAGCTTTTAGAATTCATTCTTTATCCTTGACCTTTGAAAATTTGATTACTAATTGCCTTGAGGTAGTGTGTCCGGAATTGGTGGGTTCTTGGTCTCACTGACTTCAAGAATGAAGCCGTGGACGCTCGTGGTGAGTGTTACAGTTCTTAAAGATAGTGTGTTTGGAGTTTGTTCCTTCAGATGTTCAGATACGTCCACAGTTTCTTCCTTCTGGTGGGTTCATGGTCTTGCTAACTTTAGGAGTGAAGCTGCAGACCTTTGCGGTGAGTGTTACGACTCTAAAAGGCGGTGCGTCTGGAGTTGTTCATTCTTCCCAGGGGGTTCATGGTCTCACTGGCTTCAGGAGTGAAGCTGCAGACCTTCCCGGTGAGTGTTACAGCTCATAAAGGTGGCTTGGACCAAAAGATTTAGCAGCATAAAGATTTATTGCAAAAAGCAAAAGAACAAAGCTTCCACAGTGTGGAAGGGGACCCAAGCGGGCTGCTGCTGGCTGACTTGGGCAGTCTGGTTTTATTCCCTTATCTGGCCCCACCCACATCCTGCTGATTTGTCTGTTTTGCAGAGAGTTGGTTGGCCATCCTAGAGAGGGACTCCCACAGTGCCCTGGATGACTGAGGGGCTCCTCAAGTGCTGCCAGAGTGGATGCCAAGGCCGAGGAGGCAGCGTTGAGAGCAAGGGCTGGTAGCATGTTGTCACCTCTCAGTAGTACTCTTTGGGTTAAATATGCTTGGTGTTCTATAACTTTCTTTTTTTATTTTATTTAATTAATTTATTTATTTATTTTTGAGATGGAGTCTTGCTCTGCCACCCAGACTGGAGTGCAGTGGTGTGATCTCGGCTCACTGCAAGCTCAGCCTCCCGGGTTTACGCCATTCTCCTGCCTCAGCCTCCTGAGTAGTTAGGACTACAGGCGCCCGCCACCTCACCTGGCTAATTTTTTGTATTTTTTAGTAGAGATGGGATTTCACCATGTAGGCAGGATGGTCTTGATCTCCTGACCTCCTGATCTGTCCGCTTTGGCCTCCCAAAGTGCTGGGATTTCAGGCGTGAGACACCATGCCTTGCCAACTTTCTTGTACTTACTTAAATAGCAATATCTTTACCTAAGCTTGAAAAGTTTTCTGTTATTATCCCTTTGAATAAACTTTCTATCTTTATCTCTCTACATTCTCTTTAAGGCCAATAACTCTTAGATTTGCCCTTTTGAGGCTATTTTCTAGATCCTCTAGGTGTACTTCATTGTTTTTTATTCTTTTTTCTTTTGTTTCCTCTGTGTGTGTATTTTCAAATACCATGTCTGCAATCTCACTAAATCTTTCTTCTGTTTGATCTATTCTGCTATAAAGAGACTGATACATTCTTCATTATGTTAATTTTTCAACTCTAGTATTTCTGCTTGATTCTTTTTGATTATTTCAAGCTTCAGGAAATTTATCTGATAGAATTCTGAATTCCTTCTCTATGTTATCTTGCATTTTGTTGATTTTTCTCAAAAGAGTTATTTTGAATTTCCTGTCTGAAAGATTACATATATCTGTCTCTTCAAAATTGGTTCCTAGATGCCTTATTTAGTTAATTTGGTAAGGTCATGTTTTCCTAGATGGTCTTGATATTTATAGGTGTTTCTCTGTGTCTGGGCATTAAAGACTTAGATATTTATTGAAGTCTTTGTACTCTGGGCTTGCTGGTACCAGTCTTTTTTGAGAAGGCTTTCCAGGTATTTGAATTGACTTGGGTTTTGTGGCCTATGTGTTTGATTACTGCAGCTGTGTCTGGATTAGGGGACTCCTCAAGCCCAGTAATGCGGTGATTCTTCAAGACTTGCAGAGCAACCACATTGGTGTTCTTGGGTGAGATTTGGACAAATTATCTGGATTATCAGAGACTCTTGTTCTCTTTTCCTACATTCTCCCAAACAAATACTGTCTCCCTCTCCATACTGAGCTGCCTAGAGCTGGGGTAGGGGTGACATAAACACTCCTGTAGCCACCACCACTGGGATTGCACTGGGTCGGACCTGAAACCAGCAGAGCATGGTTACTCTCCCAAGGCCCCCAGTAACCACTACCTAGCTAGTGCTTATGTTTGCTCATGGTTCTGGGACTCCACAGGCAGCAGGTTGTAAAGCCAGACAGGCTAGTTTCCTTCCCTCCAGGGTGGTGAGTTTCTCCAGACCCTGGGTGGGTCCAGAGTTGCTGTCCAGGAGCCAAGACCTGGAATCCCAAACCTTAGAAATCTACCCAGGGCTCTATTCTACTGAGGCTGAGCTGGCACCCTAACCACAAAATAGTCCTTCCTTCTCTTCCCTCCTCTTTCCGTAGGCAGATGAGTCTCTCCTCATCACCACCACCACAACTGGCCTGTAAGAGTACTGCCAGACTACCACTGATGTTCACTTAAGGTCTAAGTGCTCTTTATCAGCTTGTGGTAAATGCTCCCACACCTTGGACTCACCCTTCAGGGCAGTGGACTCCCACTGGCCCTGGGTAGGTCTAGACATGCTGGTCAACTATGAGATAATTAGCAGTTTTAGAGTATTAAAGCTTTCTAGTCATTAATCTTTTGCAGTTCTGTAATGTTTCTTTATAGAATATCATAGTTTTCTTCATAAAATTATTGTGCATAGATGATTATGATTTCTATGTATTTAAAATAATTTAGCCTTTCATATGTAAAGCATCTTATTATCTTTAAATAATGAGAGTTTTACTTTTTGGTATTGAATTTAGTCCATAATTTATAGACTAAAACCTCCTTCTCTCTTTCATGAAACAATCAAATTAATTTTCCACCAGTTGCCCAGGATTTCTTATGTAATTAATATAAATATATATATATAGATGTCTCATAAAATCATACCAGCTCTCAGTTCCTTCACTGCATTTTTTAAATGGACATGGTCTCCATTTCAATCCAGATACCAATGGCCATATCCAAAACCTAGAAGTTTTGAGTGCCACGTGTAAAAGTGATAATTTAAAATATGACAATGGCTATTACCTGAGGTATCATTAGTTTCAATTAAAATGTTCTTCAAAATATATTAATTTTAAAAGATGAAGATTATCATAACTTTTCCTCATGCTGCTGACAAGGTCCAAAACTGCTTCTAATAAAATATTCCCCTGTAACTAGGGGAATCTGTAACTGCCACAACTTCAATTACCCATTACTATATCACTGGCTTTAACCCTAGTTCATAACGCACCTCCCTTCACACTGACTTCAGCTGATTTAATTAAGAGTGCTTGTCTGAGCCGCTGGAAGTCAGTCTATAATGTGACCGAACATTCATGAATTGATTAAACATTAAGAGTTTAGAGGCCAGGCGCGGTGGCTCACGTCTGTAATCACAGCACTTTGGGAGGCCAAGGTGGTAGGATCACGAGGTCAGATGAAGACCATCCTAGCTAACACAGGGAAAACCCATCTCTACTAAAAAAAATCATAAAATTAGCCGGGTTTGGTGGCAGATGACTGTAGTCCCAGCTACTTGGGAAGCTGAGGCAGGGAATGGCGTGAACACGGGAGGTGGAGCTTGCAGTGAGCCAAGATCACGCCACTGCACTCCTGCCTGGGCAACAGAGCGAGACTCTGTCAGAAAAAAAATAAATACAATTTAGATAAGAACTTAACATTTGGTATTAGGGAGACAATTTAGATTTGGATCAATTTCTCCACTATTGTGACCATGCAACATTTGGTATTAGGGAAATAATTTAGATTTGGATGAATTTCTTCACTGACCGTGCCAATGTTAGTATCAGCGGAAAAAATTATTCTGATATTGCCTTCAACTACTTAATGGAGATAAGAGAGCAGGGATGGAAGAAAATTGTTCTGAAACTGCACAAACATATGTAAGACACTGCAGTCCCTCCCCTTGGTCACAGAGTTTGAAGTATGAAAGCAAGGTATACATGATGATGCTGATGGAGTAGAGTTGCAGCCTTCTGGATGGGCAAGTCTGGAGAAATTTGTGCTAATGAGGTATTTATTAACTTGGAATATAACAAATACAGCAGGGGGATAACGATTTGATGTAGGTGTCTTTATTTCGGTTAGCTAAGATAGACCTAATCACTTATTTTGGTTAGCTAAGATAGGGCTAATCCTTCAGCTTTAAAAAATTATGTACACATAAGTCTTCAGCCTTCTAGCTATAGTTTTCCACTGAGATTTAGTAAGGAATTCATTAAAAAAAAAAAAAAAGGAAAACCCACCTTTGAACTTTAAGGTATACTCCTTCTTTTGTCCCGAGTTGGGAAGAGATCTCCAGCCTCTCTCTCTAGGAAGGAAAATGTTGGTATGAAAAATTTTAGGCATTCCAACCTCTTTTACATCCAAACCCATTCAAAACATGTAGGCCATCTGAATTTTTGCTTGGACCAAGACAATGATTGGACCATATTTTACTAGTAGGCAGAGGAACCACACCTCAAAGATGGACCAGGCTTTATTTGTTTTCTTATCCCTGGGCTTATACATACATTTGCTAATTGTATGCTACTTTCCTTTCCTTGTTGGAAAACAGTAAAATATTTTATATAACCTGTAAACTTATGTGAAGGGTCATCTTATAGGAAGAACAATGCCATTTAATTTTGCCTTAATAAAGGAGACTATGAGCCAAAAGTGTGATATGATGTGAAGCTGGTGAAATAGAACTGATATTGTCTTCAGGTCTGTTTATATCTCTATGCACAGAACCAGGGAGAAAACATCATTGAACACATTAAAACACTAGGCATGAAGCTGGGTGCGGTGGCTTATGCCTGTAATCCCAGCACTTTGGGAGGCCAAGGCAGGTGGATCACCTGAGGTCAGGAGTTCAAGACCAGCCTGCCCAATATGATGAAACCCTGTCAACTAAAAATAAAAAAAATCACCTGGATATCGTGGTGAGTGCCTGTAATCCCAGCTACTTAAGAGGTTGAGGCAGGAGAATTGCTTGAACCTGGGAGGTGGAGGTTGTAGTGAGCCGAGATCGTGTCACTGCACTCCAGCCTGGGTGACAGAGCAAGAGTCCAGCTCAAAAAACAAACAACAAACAAAAAACCCTAGGCATGAAATTGTCATTGGCTAATCTCCTGAATGGGAGAGAAAATAGGTGAAAATTGTAAGTTCATCTCTGTAAATGATGAGCAGGATGAATTATTTGAGTGAGTTTAACAAGGGTTTTAGTGTCCAAGGACTTAAATTTTGGAATGACTCCTCCAAAGCAGAGTTGGTGTTTATCAATTTTAATATTTTGGTTTAACATAAGCTGGCCAATAAGAAAAATAAAATTTAGATCACAATCTCAAATAACTCATTTTGTATGTATCCTTTTATACAACAAATATACATTGTTAGTATTTTATATAACATCATTGAGTCTATACATTTTCCAAATTTATAACATTTTTTTCTTTAATGAATTTGGCACAATTTCTAAGTGCCAAGCCTATTTCAAAGTGTAGTTAATATTGATAAATATGACTTTAAAAATAGAATATAGTTTCTCAAAATAAATATATCCAAAATAATTGTCTTTTTACTTATATTCACAAATTAACAAAACATATTGCATTATAAAGTATTCAAAATTGTATGTTTTTGAAGACTGATAATTAGTTTAGAAATCAAATAAAATCACTACAAAATCTGTAACAAATTTAAATCTTATACAAAGTTTATATTTTATAAAGAGATTACAGTAAAAGTCACCCAACCAGGATCTCTTCTAAAATAGCCTACAAATTGACAATAATTTAAAAGGTAATGATAAAAAGGTAGCCATAGTTTTGTACCATTTAGAGATGTTTTTCAGTCTATTAAGACTAATATGCCACATTTGGTGGCTCAGACATACAATCCCAAGTCTTTGGGAGGCCAAGGCAAGAGGGTTACTTGAGGCCAGGAGTCCAAGACAAGTCTGAGCAACACAGTAAGACCTTATCTGTACAAAACATTTTTTTTAAAAAAATTATCTAGACACAATGGTGCATGCTTGTGCATGTTTGTAGTCCTAGCTACTCAGGAGGCTGAAGCAGGAGAATCTCTTGGTCCCAGAGGTTGAAGGCTGCAGAGAGCTACAGTCACAGTCATTCCACTGCACTCCAGCCTGAGCAAAAGAGTGAGACCCTGTCTCAAAAAAAAAAAAAAAAAATTAAAATAAAAACCAACAACAATAGCAATGCCTTAAAGTATATTTAATTACCTTAACAGAGAAAATTTATTCTCCCTTTATATGAACTAATTCCTGACTTAAGGTAGATCCTTTCATTCAGGAGAGAGACAATATTTTCTCTTATTTGTCTGTGAGACCACGCCATTTAATACTAGTAAAATAAATTTGAAAAAAAAAAGTAACCTGAAGATAATTAAGAAATAGTCTTGTCTTACAGATGACGAATCATATTCTATTAGCAATCCATGTAGTTATAAAACATTGTAAATAAATAATGAATTTACTATGGAGTTAGTCCAAAGATTTTGTCCCAACAAAGGACGATTTAGTGAAGTATTACTCTTCCTTTACTGGTTGTTTAAACACAACTTTATATATTAAGCATTAAATTGATCTCACAAGAAACCACATTTACTCCAAATATCATTAACTTTGCTCAGAACTAAACATTCCAAAGCAAATATTGAATCGTCTGCCAGACTTTCTCCATGAAAGCATCAAAACTCAAGATGTCCTGCCTCATCTACCTATTTATTTCATACTTTATCAAAAATTAATACTTTCAGGTCATCTATCTCTCGGCAACTCTCATTCTCGTATCAATGTGTGTAGCACCTAATTGGAACCATTTCTCCAAAGCTCTACATCCTAACAAAAGTTTCCCTGTGCTGTTTGGAGTGATCCCTAAAGCCCCTCTGTATTTTCATCTTCTCAGAATGTTTCCTTTACCTACTGCTCCCGGTAGAAAACCATATGCCATGGAATAGGCCTTCAGTCTTTCCCACTGAGATTTATCATCATTTTTCACGTTTCATGGCAGAAGGTAGACTGTTTGTCTTAAACATTTCTCATTGTTACTTCTAAATTGCTCTTATTCCTTTATTTGAAGCTCAGACCATCTAATTATGCACTGTCACTACTGTTATCTTCTCATAAAGTTTACAATCTAGTGGGTGGAGGAAGATGCTAAACAATAAAAATAAATTAATAGATTTTTTAGAAAATAACTTTTGTAGGGAATAAAAATAAATTATGGCAAGGTAAGATGTGCAGTTGGAGATGCATGTTTGAAATTTTAAGTAGTGTAGTCTATGTAGCTCTCAGAGAGAACGTACCTTTGAGCAGAGACCAAAAATGGCCAGATATTTTGGAAAAAGTGTTTTAAGCAATAGAAATAGAATGAGGAAAGGAGTAGAAGAAGAAATCAGAGAAGTAATCGAAGTAAAGATCATAGCTCATTTTGGAACTCATTGGCAATTTTAAGAAGTTTAGTCACTCTCTCTCCTTTTTAACTAATGTTTGCCCCGTAACTGATTAATTCTTCCTCCCTACTCTTGTCATCCTTCATAATGATTTTGGACTAATGTGGTTGGCCATTACAATAACACGTCAGTTAATTCAATATCTTCACCTTTAATAATTGAGTTTTGTCTTTTTCTTACACATCCACTGCAGGGGGTCTCTACATTCACCAACATCTATGTCTCCTTTAGTGAATCACCATCCTTACTAGCTAATAAAGTGCCTACCTTCTACAGCAAACTAATGTACTTCCAATTAAAAAAAAAAAAAAAAAGGAGAGAAGCTTCCATAATCCATAGGGCCTATACCTGTTTCTACTTTTGTATAGGCAAACTCCGATGGCTTTTATTTTAATTTTTTAGATGAATTCTCACTTTGTCACCCAGGCCGGAGGGCTGTGGCACAATCCCAGCTCACTGCAACCTCCATCTCCTGGGTTCAAATGATTGTCCTGCCTCAGCCTCCAGAGTAGTTGGGATTTAGGCACACATCACCATGTCTGGCTAATTTTTATATTTTTAGCAGAGATAGGGTTTCACCATGGTGGCCAGGCTGGTCTCAAACTTCGGACCTCAAGTGATCCACCTGCCTTAGCCTCCCACAGTACTGTGTCCTTCACCCAAGTCTCATTTGATGGTGACCCTTGCTTTAGCCAACTGTTATTATCAGATTAACTGAAGGCTCTATCCTCACTATCTGCTATTCTTTGTGGCATTTGTCCACCAAGAAGAGACAAAGAGGCAAAAGATCAGATTGCAATGCAATAAGATAAGGCCTTTATTGTAATATTTGGAATTGCAATTTGGGAGACAGTGATTCAACTATAAGCCTAATTGTATTCTTAAGAGATGGAGGGGAGAAGAGTCTTTTTAAGAGACAATAAAAAGGAGGGTGAGGGTGATTACACAGTTTTTTTGAAAGAATTATCTTTAAGTGAGATGGCCGGCTTAGTTCATGAGTTCATAGTTCATTGATTGTTGCTGTTCACGTGTTGCAGCACTGGCAAAATTCCACTGTTTCCAGTGTGTTGGGGTCATTGTGATTTGACCCAGTTAATGGTTCAAGTCTAGTTCCTAGATTTTTTGCGAATTTGCAGGACATGCAGGAAATCCTTCTTAGAATGGGTTCTCAACTCCGTTTTAGAGCTCTGAACCAGAGTGATGCCATTTTCTGTATCACACTTCACATATTCAGTCTCATTACTTGATGTGCCATTATGTGATGTACACGTTTTCTTTTCCAGGTTAACTTTATAATGCTGTAATCATGTCCTTAAAGATTTAAAATTTGTGTTTGATGGCATTTTTATTATGTTTAGAAGTGAATTTGAGGCCAAATGGACAATTTTCAGTAATTATTTATCCCCAAGAAAACATGTTATGATTTTCTATATTGTCAGGTCTTTTTATTTTTAGTAAGAAACAAAATCACTTAAATCTAGTCCTTTCATGTTACTATTCTTCACACTTGCTACTTTTATTATCATATTGGTTTTGGCCAATTAATTGACTCGTGTGATACTTTCAATAGATTAGCAGTTGCTTTGTGTTTACAAGTTAGGTGATGATGTCTTCAAGTAAACTGTGGCAATTTGTTCCTTTCCATTGTTTACATATCCTTTTCTTAATATAGTTTAGTGACTAAAACGGAGTATTCCTGAAGCGTATATATTAATTATGCTTTGGAAATCTCAAAAGTTTGCCAAGTTGTCACCGTATTGTGTTTGGAAATGTAGCATATATTTACTGGTACCATGTCTAATTTTCACAAAAGGATATTTACCCACAATGCTTTTTGAACAATGGGTAAATACAGTTTAGTCCAAGAAAATCAATTTTCATAATTGTAATACCTTACTTCCTATTCATAGACTTTTTAACTTTAACCATTTTAATGAGTATATGTTTGACTTGCACTGTGACTAACTTGCATTTCCCCAAAGATTAATGTGTTTGATATCTTTTCCGTACTTAGTTGTCATCCACGGATATTATCTTTGATGTGTGTTTTCAAATATTTTGTTCATTTATTTAAAATTGTTTTATTGCCATCAGTGTTTTGCTTGCCTTTTTCTTGTAAGACGGTATTCGTTGAAGAGAAGGAGATTCAAAGTTTGATAAAGTAAAATGTTGTTGAGTGTTGAAATTATGTTGTTGAGTGTTGAAATTTGTTGTATCTTTCAAAGAGTGTTTGATTTTGTTCGAGTATAAAATCACTTGGGATATGTTTAATCTTTTAAACGTGTGACTTAAAAGATTATGGTTTCCCTCTAAGGTTTGCTAGAGTGGGTCTACTACAATTTTTACTCAAGGATTAATTTAGACCTTTTATGAAAATTTACTATTTTGGATTCATCATCAAAATTTCTGTGTCTTATAAGATCTCTCCACTTTCACTGGTTGAACTTCAATTATTCCCACCATCTATGAACTCCAAAAATTGTGTAGTCAGTGTAAAAAAAGAAAAAGAAAAAAAAAAAAAAAAAAACCATGATAAACCCCGCAATGACTGAATTGACCCAAGCCTTCACCACAGGGACACGAAGAAAGCTGAAAAACTTTTTCAGGTCCTGATGGGAAGGAGAGGTCAAACATGCTTTATTTTATTCTCCTCACTGTAGAGTTCAGTCACAACTAACCAGTGTTAACAAGAAAATAGAGATTTTTACAGAACAGACGCTTTGTGGCAATAAGATACCAATTCCAACTTGACTGGTATAACATCACATGAGGATAACACATCCTAAAAGAAAATCAAAGTATTTTACCCTAAAATATTTTTCTTTGACATCTTTTTAAATGGCCCTGCAAAACTTTCTCTTGTGGGAAAAATTTTCTCTTGTGGGAAAAATTTGCATTCTGTAGGGAATTTTCTTTCCTTACTAGCTTTCTCCACAGAATCTCACACCTTTGATAAGAGACATTCACTCTGAAGACTGCTACCTGGAGGCTTCCTCTACATGACAAGAACTTTTTCTTCCACAATTCCTTCCCTTTTATCTTTTTTTTTCTTTTCTTTTTCTTTTTTCTTTTTTTTTTTTTAATTATACTTTAAGTTCTAGGGTACATGTGCATAACGTGCAGGTTTGTTACATATGTATACATGTGCCATGTTGGTGTGCTGCACCCATCAACTCGTCAGCACCCATCAATTCATCGTTTATATCAGGTATAACTCCCCATTGCAATCCCTCCTCCCTCCCCCCTCCCCATGATAGGCCCCAGTGTGTGATGTTCCCCTTCCCGAGTCCAAGTGAGCTCATTGTTCAGTTCCCACCTATGAGTGAGAATATGCGGTGTTTGGTTTTCTCTTCTTGTGATAGTTTGCTAAGAATGATGGTTTCCAGCTGCATCCATGTCCCTACAAAGA
>NC_045437.1:25411012-25438429 GCF_002776525.5 Piliocolobus tephrosceles
CTCCAACACCTGTTGTTTCCTGATTTTTTAATGATTGCCATTCTAACTGGTGTGAGATGGTATCTCATTGTGGTTTTGATTTGCATTTCTCTGATGGCCAGTGATGATGAGCATTTTTTCATGTGTCTGTTGGCTGTATGAAACTCTACAAGCCAGAAGAGAGTGGGGGCCAACCTTCCCTTTTATCTTAACTTGAGCTGATTTCAACTCTTTAGGCAGAGCTAAATCCTTTCAACCAATTGCTAATCAGGAAATCTTTGAACCCACCTATGAATTGGAAGCTCCTGGCTACCCCACGCCACTTCAGGATGACCCACCTTTCTTGTCTGAACCAATGTATAACTTACATGTATTGATTTATGTATTTGCATGGAACTTTGGTCTCTCTAAAATGTATAAAATCAAGCTGCAACCTAACCACTTTGGACACATGTTCTCAGGTGCTCCTCAGGCTGTGTCACAGTTCATGATCCTAAACATTGGAAAAATAAACTTCTAAATTGATTGAGATCCGTCTTAGATACTTTTCAGTTTACATAGACTGCTTACTGGTGAGTCCTACACTATCATCATGGAGTTACTTTCCACATAATGTACAGTTGAATCTGTAGCCAAAGATTCAAGGAGACCCAATAATTGATTTCTGTAGCTGTCTTTGAATCTCTCTCTTCCATGATATTCTGCTACACAAATTATTGTCATGTTACCCTCCCCAAATCTGATTTCTGTCTTCTCAGCTCAGTGAGATCATGGGGCACTGTTTCCTTTCTTTCTGCTGTGGTTTGGAAATTGCTTTCAGATAGTAAGTTAGGTTAAACACAGAGCTTATGTATTTCATTTATTTCAGATATCACAGACGTGCTCTGCCTGTTGAGCAAACTATAGGCCCATGAATACAGGATTCTCCATAGTTGACCTAAATTTTGGCTCTCCAGATAACTTTACAATGTCTTTCATACGTTTACTATTTTCCTTATAACTTTAAAAAATGCTTCTACTGAATAAACATATTCTAATAGGGTGTATAAATAAATATTAGATTGAAAATGGTAAAAAAATTATACGTATCAATTATTCTTTGAGAATTTAGATATATTTTTCATTTATAATTTTTAAGAAAATTATTCAAAACTTAGAAGTCAAATTGTATACAATTATCCTTTAAGTATCACAAAGAATACCTCAGTTCATAGAGCCTCCCCCAAAATATCCAAGCCTTTAAGAACATTTACCAATTTTTTGGCTTTGCTATTTATTATTTAATTATAACCTAAATATTACTTTGTGGATTTCTGTCTAACAAAGACATGTCTCCAAAAATATTGATATTGTTACCTGGTTAGATATTAACTAGTATTGTATTAAACAAGTTAATTTAAACACTCCTTAGAATTACTGAATACATAAATTTCTGTTCCTCTAACGTATCTTTGAACCAGTTCACAAATATTACCTGTTCCATAACCAATTAAAGGGTTAAATAAATTTCAACATTGGCTTCTTCTATTTGGTATGACTGTCATGTTTTTATCTTTTTGAAAATTGTACTTGGAAGGTTTTACAGGTCATCTCCCAAGATATCCAAGTAGACTCAGCTGTCAGAACCAATTTTACCAGAAAAGTAAACCTCGTGGACTTTTCCAGCACAGATTCCCTCAGTCTTTCTCTCTCTCTGTCTCTTTCTCTCTCTTTCTTTCTCTCTCCCTCTCTCTCTGTCACTCTTTTATATCTATCTATCTATCTATCTATCTATCTATCTATCTATCTATCATCTATCTATCTAGTGTCTTGATAGTTCAATTAACTTCTTTTGTAGAGATAGCTAATTTGCTTGCTTGCTTGCTTATTTATTTATTTATTTATTTATTTATTTATTTATTTATTTATTTATTGTTTTGTTCCTATAAGTGAATTCCAAGTATTTTCAGTCCTGGGTCAAGATTCATTCTAATTTATGTTTGTGCATAACAAATAATTTCATATAGGTGCCAGAATATTTGTGAATTAATATTTTTGGTTTGACCACATGATGACCTTCTTTCTGGATGGTAGTTATCTATTCTCTCTCAGAGGAAAGACAAAATGAAAGTGGTGTGTTAGACTTTTTCATGGTCTGTTAGTCCATTTGTGAGAAGAAAATACTTCAAGCGGCCCTTTAATATCTGATGTATTGAGTTTTTCCTCTCAGTTTATACTTAAGCCATAGCTAAGGTTAAAGAAGTGTATAGGAATGGCTGCTATTAAAAGTTTTTTTCTTGTGTGTGTGTCAGTTGAGGTTTTTTACTTCTGGATAATATTGTTAAACTGATTATTTTAAAAATCTCTCAAAATAAACTTTGTTGTGACTTTCATAAAGATTAATATACACTTAGATAAATCTAATATTTACAGTATTTCCAGAAAACTAAAGAAATTAAATCTTTTATATTTACATATATTCAACATTAATAAAATTTATCCTCCGAGATAGTGAAAGTTTAGATTGATTTTTAATAAAAATATACGTTTTTAAAATTAAGTTGAATTTTTGTACAAATCAGACTTTAAAAATTATTTTGTAAAATTCAATAAATACACACCTGTGTGTCTTTCTCTCATTTAATCATTGTAGGGAATAATTTAAAAACATGTTTTTTATCATATTATAATATTTGAATTGTTTTCTCATAAACACACTAATTATGCTTAACTTCCAAAATTCTAATACTGGTTAATGAATTAGATAAGCCGAAATTACTATTATGCAATGTTTAACATTATAAAATAGTAACGTTGCACATGATAGATTTCAAATTGCACTAGAATGAGTGATATCAATAGTAGTTAGGTTCCGTTGTGAGTCAGCTAAAAGATAATTTTTAAGATTATTAGTTAAATTTAAAACTTTAGAATAGTATTTCCTTTAGTAACAAATACTTTTTTAGATATTTGTTTGATTTCTAATTAATATAAGTGCCTGAATGTATTGGTCTGTTCTCGCACTGCTATAAAGAACTACCTGAGACTGAGACTGGATAATTTAACAAGGAAAGGGGTTTAATTGAATCACAGTTCCACACCACGGTAGTCTGTAAAAGAGGCATGGCTAGGGAGGTCTCAGGAAACTTATAATCATGACAGAAAGGTGAAGGAGAAGCAAGCACATCTTCATATGGCAGCAGGAGAGAGAGTGAAGTTAGAAGGGCTACACGCTTTTAAACAACCAGCTCTCATAAATACCTATTTACTATCATGAGAACAGCAAGGGAGAAATCTGTCCCCATGTTCCAATCATTTGCTTCCAGGTCCCACCCCCAACAATGGGAATTAAAATTTGACATGAGATTTGGGTGGGAGCACAGAACTAAATCCTATCATTCTGCCCTGGCTCCTTCCAAATCTCATGTCCTTCTCACATGTCAAAACACAATCATGCCTTCCCAACAGTCCCCTGAAGTCTTAACTCATTCCAGTGTCACCTCGAAAGTCCCAGTCCAAAGTCTCATCTGAGACAAGGCAAATCTCTTCAACCTTTGAGCCTGAAAAAAAAAAAAAAAAAAGTTACTTCCAGGATACAATAGAGATACAGGCATTAGGTAAATTCCCCTAGTTCAAAAGGAGAAATTGGCCAAAACAAAGGGGCTACAGGCATCATGCAAGTCCACGACCCAGCAAGGCAGTCATTAAATCTTAAAGCTCCAAAATAATCTACTTTGTATCCATGTCTCACATCCAGGCTACACTGATGCAAGTGGTGGGCTCCCAAGGCCTTGGTCAGCTCTGTCTGTGGGGCTAAGCAGGGTACAGACCAAGCAGCGGCTTTCATAGGTTGTTGCTGAGTACCTGCGGCTTTTCCAGGCACACAGTGCAAGTTGTCAGTGGATCTACCATTTTGGGGCCTGGAGGATGGTGGCCTTCTTCTCACAGCTCCACCAGGCAGTGCCCCAGTGGGGACTCTCTGTAGGGGATCCAACTATACATTTCTCCTCCACACTACCTTAGTACAGGTTCTTCTTGAAGGCTTCACCCATGCAACAGGCTTCTGCCTGGACATCTGGGTGTTTCCATATTCTCTGAAATCTAGGCAGAGTCTCCCAAACCTCGACTCTTGCGTTCTGTGTACCCATAGGCCCAACACCATGTGGAAGCTGCCAAGGCTTGGGGCTTGTACCATCTGAAGCAATGGCACAAGCTGTACCTTAGCCCCTTTTAACCAGGGCTGGAGATGGAGCAGCAGGGACACAGGGGCACCATGTCCCAAGGGTGCACAGAGCAGCAGGGCCCTAGGCCTGGCCTAGAAAACCATTTTTTCCTCCTAGGCCTCCTGGCTTATGATGGGAGGGGCTGCCACAAAGGTCTCTGAAATGCTCTGGAGGCATTCTTCCCATTGTCTTGGCTATTAATATTAAGCTCTTCTTTACTTATGCAAATTCCTACAGTCTTGAATTCATCCCCAGAAAATGGATTTTTCTTTCTCACTACATAGCCAGGTTACAAATTTTCCAAACTTTCATGCTCTGCTTCCTTTTAAAATATAACTTCTAGTTGCAACTCATTTCTTTGTTTATGCAAATGAGCAAAGGCTCCCCAGAAGCAGCCAGGCTACATCTTGAATGCTTTGCTACTTAGAAATTTCTTCTGCCAGATGCCCTCAATCATCTCTCTCAAGTTCACAGTTGCACAGATCTCTAGAGCAGGGGACAAGGCCACCAGTCTCTTTGCTAAAGCATAGCAAGAGTGACCTTTGCTCCAGTTCTCAATAGTTCATTATCTCCATCTGGGAGCACCTTAGCCTTTACTTTACTGACCATATCACTATTAGCATTTTGGTCAAAACCGTTTGCTCAAAACCAAGTCTCTAGGAAGTTCCAAACATTCCCTCATCTTCCTGCCTTCTTCTGATTCCTACAAACTGTTCTACCTTTGCCCATTACCCAGTTCCAAAGTCTTTTCTGCATTTCCAGGTATCTTCATAGCAGTGCCCCACTTCTCTAGTTGCAATTTTCTGTATTAGTCTGTTCTCACATTGCTATAAAGAACTATCTGAGACTGGGTAATTTATGAAGAAAAGAGGTTTAATTGTCTCACAGTACTACAGGCTATACAGAAAGCATGGCTGGGGAGGGCTTACGAAACTTACAATCATGGTGGAAGGGCGAGGGAGAAGCAAACACCTCTTCACATGGCAACAAGATAAAGATAATGAAGGAGAAAGTACCATACACTTTTAAACAACCAGATGTCACGAGAACTCACTCACCATAGTGAAAACAGCAAGGGGGAAATCCACCCCATGATCTAATCGCTTCCCACCAGGTCCCTTCCCCAATACTGGGAATTATAATTTGACATGAGATTTGGGTGTGGCCACAGAGCCAAACCATATCATTGGATCTTTAATAATCAAACATAGTTTTTTTATTCTTGTGGCTTTGCTTCTTACTTTTATATCTCCAGAGATCCTATTATTTTTTGTTCTCTTAATGAGTATATTTTAAACAAGTGGAAAAGGCTTATGTATGGAATTGGATGATCAAATGATTAGTCATAACAGGTTTTGCTAATCTGATATTTGCACAGTTATTACACATTATACATATTCATACAGTTACATACATCCTAGTTTTCTCCTGGAAAGAAAAGTAAGTTGCATAGGGCAAATGATAATTGGTGTGGTTGATTGATAACATACTAGAAGCACTCACAACAGCTACATATTCTGTGTATCCAATGTAAAAGGATGTATTTTGCTTTCCAAGAAAAAAATGCAAGTCTTCTCCTAAAGTTAAATGATATTTTACACATAATATTAAAAAAAATAGTGAAAGCTGTGACAGATTAAAGCTAAGCATCAACGGCCAATTGTAAAATATATGACAAAAGCAAATTTTATTTACCTTCATTTATAATGCCCGATATTAAAAAAGTGGAAAGTGTTCAAATATTAATGGGAAAAAAAAGTCTTTTGATAGGGATTTTTGTAATTTGTTAAAGTTTGTCGATTTTTCCAGATGCATGTTATGAATAATATATTGTATGTCTTCCTTTTATTTATTAAGAAAATAATGATCCAGTTCATCAGAATTAATTGTTACTATGTTTCTGAAGAGACACTCTTTCCATTTTGACAGTATTGGTTACTCTAACAAATTAATCATTACTATTTAGTTGTATGATCCAGCAGGTGGTTTACTCTTTCCTTGGAGGTTTGCCTGGAGGCTCTGCTATAAGCTGCAGGCAAAATATGTGTCTTGGACAAATGAGGCTGGTCTCTTAACATCAGGGAATGTACAAAGTATATTGATACTTTAAAGGACCGGCTCTGAGAAGGAAACTCCCAAGCTGAGTTAAGATTCCTAGGATTCATTTAAGTCCAGACACAGATGAAATGACCTCACATAAAAAGATATCTATACTAAGATAGAGTGAAACAGAATTTATTACATAAGACTGAATCAATTGATGAGGGATATATATATATATATATATATATATTATATATATATATTTATATATATATATATGCTTTTTAAAACATAATTGGAATTATTTTTAATGCTCTATTTTCTGATGATATATGCAGTTAGGTGATTTTGGTACTGCGCAAGAAAAAAAAAAAAAAAAAGAAAACAACCACAACCTCCCAGTAAAACAGAATGAGCGTTTTTTGGAATGGTATTTTGATAAGTTTGCATAGAAAGAAGTGTCAGTCATAGCAGGAGACTTTCCAGAGACAGTAGCATGAGGCCATCACTCAAAAAGACCAGAGGGCAAAGAAAGTCCTGAAGGAGAGGGGAATTAGAGAGAAGGCTCACATAGAGAGGTGATAGTGCACAGAGGCAAAATTATAGAGCTCTGAAGGGTAGCAGTAACTTGGAATCTTTTACAGCCTCACGGGTGATCTTACCTATGCCTAGAAGATGTGCTTATTTGATCTATATGCAAAACAGTTAAATGTGTTCAAATTTGAGTTTGGTGCTGGTGAACATTTGACCTAACAGTCTATAATAACTGTGTAACAGGGGTCATTATTGTCCATCTATACAACATTTGGGTATGTAAGAAAATACTTCATATTTTTTAGCTGTCTTTAAATCTTAGTAGACTTTAAGCTAAAACAGAGATTGCTAAATGCTATCATATATTTACTGAGTTCTCGGTATTCATAATTCAGAAGAAAAATTATTTTATGAGGTCTCAATACTTCATAAATACTCGGGAAATTGAGTACATTTAATACGAATCTCTTTTCCTATTTAGCAGGAAATAGTTGTTCTAGTAATTTTGAACCAGGAATCAAGGCTAATCCTGGAAAGTCATATGGGGAATATAGCTCATTCAATCCGGTATGAGCTTGTGGCAGGTCAGGTCTTGCTCACTCAGGCCTGCATAACAACTATTTCAGTACTGAGTAGTTAAGTTAAATATTAAAAGCTGAAAGAGCCAGCACCCTTATACAAAGGCTGGAATGTAACAAAAGCCCACCAGGAGTTTTGCCTCAGCCTTTCCTGGGCCTTAAAGCATGACAAAATAACAAAGGAATTCTTAACAGGACCCCTTTAGGATTAAACAAGTTTTATTGGGGGGGGAGGGGCTGAAGCGGGGATCTGAATAAACTCCCCAGGCCTCCACAAACAAGTTTATTGGGAGTCTGAAGGAACTCCCCAAACCTCCATGATTTAGCAGGACCCAAGATAAGGGTAATCACCCCAGCACCTGGACTCATTTAGATTAAATAAATTTACTGAGGCTCGGGAGGAATGTCTTCAGGACTCAGACCTTCCTTACAGATTAAAAGAAATTAATCACTTATTGTAAAGGTAAACTGAGGCTGGAGGCGAACCAGGAACGGAGACACAAGGCAAATGGCAGTGAGAATAGCCTTTTATTAGGGCCCGCGGGGGAGGTTCCTCTGTCCAAAGGCGTGGGCCGAGGAAGTCAAGCTGAGGGAGGAGGGTAGGGGCTTTTTATAGCCCAAGAGGTAGGGAAGCTGGTTGTGCAAACAGGGCCTGGGGGGTCTTGAAACTACTAGGGCAGGAGTTGAGTAAGGGTCATGAGGAAGGGGTCTTTGGAAACTGTCAACCGAAACTGCTGTTTACGGACTTGTGGAATGCAGGTGAGCTGCAGGTCATGGGGGAGTGTGGTTGCCCAGCCTGAACTCTGCCGCATGTAAGTCTGCGGGTGTGTACAAGGGTGAAGGGAGTCTTTAACAAAAGGCCTGCTACGCCGGGTAACACTGCCATGTTGGGTCTAGATTCCTGCCTAACACTTATGTCTGTAGATGAATGCACACTTACAAATAGACATAGAGCTTGGAAGTATATGAGCTCTAGAAATCTTTGTAACTTTGAGTTGGTGTGGTGATATTTTCCAGGCCTTCTCCGTGTAACCAGTTACAGAAATAAAAGCCCCCTTCTCTCCCAGTTCCGCTTATCTTGTTATTGGACCTGGATAATAAGCAGCCTGACCCTCGGTTAGGTCCGGGAACAAGCTGAGTTCTGAAAAGCAAGAGTGTTACATTATGTGACTCATTACTTACAAAGCCTTTCCTGAGAAACTCACCTAGTATCCAAATTATAGGGATTCAGCCTCCTAATTTGTAAGGAACACTTGCTAGTGGTCCTGGGGCCTTCAAACTTTTGAGAAACATCAAGAGGAGGAGATTAATTTCCTCAAACGTATTTACATTTCTGTAGGACCTTCTGAACAGAGATGCTTGAATGTGGTTACGTAGCCTTGGGATAGAAGAGTCAAATAAGTGATTTTAACATCCAGCCAAGATTCCTTACAAAAATTTCACACACAGGTTAACTTTCTCGTCTCAGTTTGTTCAGTAAGTTATTTTTTGATGAGGTTCATATGTGCAAATTATCAGTTTTTGCTGCACCTGTGAAAATAATTGTGTACAAAATAATATGGGACCAGTGTGTCCTCTGTGTGTGTTTGTGTGTTTGTGTGACAGTTAATTGTTATGTGTCAACTTGATTGACTAAAGGGTGCCCAGATAGCTGATAAAGCATTATTGCTAAGTGTGTCTGTGAAGATATTTCTGGATTATATTGGCATTTGAATCAGTATACTGAGTAAATACAATTGCTCTTACCTATGTAGGCAAGCATCATTTACTCCATTGATGGCCTGAATAGAACATAAAGGTGTAGGAACAGCAATTTGCCCTGTCTCTCTGTTTGAGCTGGGACATCCATAATCTCTTCTTCTCAGAGATCACACTCTCAGATTTTGGGATTTTGGAATCAGAACAAAATATCTACCATTAACACTCCACCATTGATTCTAAGGCCTTCAGCCCCAGATTGCATTGCTATTGGCTTTCATGATTCTCCAGCCTGCAGGTGGCTGACTGGGATTTCTCAGTCTCCATAACTATGTAAGCCAATTCCCATAATAAATGTATATTTACATACATATATAGGTTTCAAGGTTCAATTACACTCACATACACAAAAACTACCTTTGGAGATTCCATATGATCACAAAAGAGGGAGAGAGGTTGTTCATAAAAGTTTTCTAAAACTTTGAAATAAGAAAATGTATGTAAAAAAGTTTACTTAATAATAATATAAACAACTTCAACATATCAGCTCTTTTCTGATCAGTTCTTTTTCATGCATTTTTTTTCTTATCGTTGCTAAGGAAAAATGTAATATTTAAAACTTTGATATCCAGAGTAAGTAGGTTTCTATATACCTTCCTGGGAAACTGTTTAATAAGTCTATTCCATATTTGTTTAATTTTCTAAGAGGAGAGTCCTATGTTTGACTTTGCTATTCACTATTTCATTAAATCCCACTCACTATCAACTTACATGTAAATTGTAGATTTTGGTGAGTAGGTATTCACTATTTAATTAAATCCCACTCGCTATCAAGTTACATGTAAACTTGTAGATTTCTGTGAGTAGGAAACAAATGCTGAAGTTTATAATTTTATTACCTGGCATTTTTGTTAGAAAATTTAGACCAGCATGTGTTTGACAGACTATGCAAAACTCCATAACTTAGGTTTTCTTAAACAACAGCTTTATGGAGATGAAGTTTTCTTACAAACAACTCACCCATTTTTTAAATGTTCTAAAAAAGCCCACACCCATTGTTATTAACCCCCCCAAATCTACAGATTAGCCTATTTTTGATATTTTATATAAATCAACCCATACAACATGTGGGTTTTTCCCACTGATTTTTCTAACTTAACATACATTTTCAAGATTCATCTACCAATATCAACATGTATTGGTATTTCTTTTTTACTGCAGAATTTAAACCAGATATACTATTTCATTAGTTCCATGATTTATTGCTGAATTGAATAAATGTTTTATGTGTGTTCGTAGTCTTCATTTTATTTTGCATTTGTAACTAAACACAATATTAAAGAGTGATTTTATGTTTTCAAATTTCCGATTTTTGTTTTTTATTTTTCTGTTCTAAAGAATAGAAATATGTACATAATATCAAAAAAGCTTACATTCAAATGTACTGAAAAAACGAAAAATCAACAAACATATCATTTTTCAAAAATATAACTATATAAAATATTCAAGAATCATCAACCCTTACAAAGAAAATAGCATTGTAAAAATTCAGTTTTTAGTTAAATAGTTGAGATTCAGACATATTTCTGATTATTATTATTATTATTTTTTTGAGACGGAGTCTTGCTCTGTCACCCAAGCTGGAGTGCAGTGGCACAATCTTGCCTCACTGCAGCCTCTGCCTCCCAGTTTCCAGTGATTCCCCTGCCTCAGCCTCCTGGGTAGCTGGGATTACAGGTGCATGCCACCAGGCCCGGCTAATTTTCGTATTTTTAGTAGAGACCGGGTTTCACCATGTTGACCAGGTTAATCTCAAACTCCTGACCTCAGATAATCCACCCTCCTCGGCCTCCCAAAGTGCTGGGATTACAGGTGTGAGCCACCACTCCCAGCCTTGCTATAGTTTTATATGACCCTGTGAAACAAAAAAGAAATGTCAAGTTGCACATTTTGATAAATTTTATTTTTATTCATTTTGTTCATTAGAAATATGTAAAAGGCATTTGACATTATTTGTATTTTTGTAGCTGTTTTCAATAATTTGTGTCAAAGTGTGAAATTTGTTGATTTTTCTGTAACCAGCCCATGAAATACATTGTCTAACTGCTTGATACACTGGCTTCTTAGCAAAAAAGTGCTCTAAATAAAAGATATGCTTTGAAATGCCAAACATTCTTCTTACTACATAAATCTAATCATTTTTTTTTTTTTTTCATGAAAATGAGAGAACTGGAAATAGATCTCTGGATCTTTCAATTCTATGTGAACAAAAAGTGTTACAACATTATTACTTGAATGTGAGTTAAAAATGCAGAAAATCACTGTAGTTTTCTGTTTTGCATTTGGTTTTTACTAGTCCTAGGGTTTGACCACCATTGTACTGGGTTTTTCTAGACTTTTAAGCCTTTTTTCTTTCTATCCCATTCCTTCTTAAGTCTATAAAGATCTAATTATAAAACATATACCCTGTGTCTGATATTAAAGTTACTCCTTTAAACTTGATGTACAATTCAGAGTAAATATATGTGGCTGATTTTTGTCTTCTAATCTGAATTAATCTGTTACTCAGTATATTAATATTTAATTAGCTTAATAATGATTTAGTTATTATATAATCTATCAAAGCGCTCTTATTTGTGTATTTATACAACTTAGCTACAAAAATAGTATTAATCTTACTCAAATTATTTGGTCTAGTATTTATATATTTTATGTGAAAGGATATCCATAATTATCTCATATTTCCACGTTTATTTTAAGATAGCATGCTTTAAGATAATTAAAATTCTTGCTGTGAAACATTCAAACAATACTTTTAATTAAGTTGTATATTAGATTGCTTATATGAGGCAACTGTTTTGAAATTACTGAAGTGTTATTTGTTAGAAATATCTCTTTCTACCATTAAGTTAAATGTGTTAATGAAAAGATGAAGCGAGACAGTGGAATTTGGTGAATTCATCAGAATCAATGATGTTTATAAATTTTATTAGCAAATATATTAGGCTGAATTGTTCAGTTTTGTTACTAAAACTGATGAATTCTCTAGGAATATATTGTTAAGTTTAATTTGAGTTTTCCTCCTTTTTAATTGTACCTGAAGCTAGATTATCAATTCTGTTATTTCACTAAGTGGTGAGTCTTCTTCTCCTAGGAAATGAAATAAATGTTCAAACTAAAAGACTTTCTCTCTCCCAACTCTAAAATTTTTCAGCAGCCGGCATAAACATTAATAAGGCTAGTACTTGTAATAAAACTTGAGGGAAAAAGTACTGCAATTAAAAGTAAAGAAGCATAAAGCAAAGCCTACCCCTTGACTACTAAATAGCTGGAGCCTTGGCAATCTTGGCATAATCTCTTTTTTCCCTAACCTTTTACATCATTCACATTTATTCTAGCAAAGAAAAATTGAACCTATAGATGTATCTTGCCCTCATTTCTCCAAGCTGTGTTGTGGTATTGCATGTTAATTATTGACTGCCAAATTAGTCATGTGATGCAAATTACATATATATATGTATATGTGTGTATATATACGTAAATACAGAAATATTGTATGTGCATGTTTGTATGTAGTTAATCCCATATTATTTGCAGATTCTGTATTTGCAAATTTGCTTACTCCCCAAAGTTTATTTGTAGCCACAAAATCAATGCCTGGGGTACCTTTCAGGTCATTCATTTTTAGAAATTTGCAAGCAGCAAAATAAATTGAGTAGCCCCATGCACATGAGATCCCAACAGAGGTTGAGTGAGAAATTTGTCATCCCATGAACATGTGCATTCCCAGCTGAGGTTGAACAAGACAATTCTCTGTCCTTTTGTTTCAAATATAGTGCAAATAATTGTCTTTTCTGTGATCCATTTAGTGCCTGGTTTTTGCTTTCTTTGGTTATGTTGTTGTTGGCTACCATTTTACTGATATTCAAAACCCTTTGAATTTCCAACACTGATTTGTCTTAAAAAGAATATCTGTAGAACAAATTAAAGGGTTAAGAAATGAAATGTTTGTAATAACATATATTGCTACTAAACGAAGACAGCATTTGATAATATTAAATGTTATAATTACTATTTTTTCACTGTTTTAATTGTACAATTAAAACTTAGATACAATACCTAAAAAGATCCAGTTGTGATTACAGTAGTCCTGAATGCTATTCTTTAACTTTTCCTGTTTTATATTTCTGACTTTTTTCATGCAAATTCAGTCTATATACTGAAAATGAATACACTTAGACTGTGAAATAGGTAGCCAAAATATATTAAGAACTACATTATATTAATCAATAATTATTTCAGAAAATGATTTAAAAAACTTGGAAAAAGCAATTGAAACAGGTTTATTCATCAGCTAAAGTATTTTAAGGCATTTGAGTTTGAAGCATTTATGTATGTTGATCTACTTCTTCCCTTCAGACTATAATGAGAGCCATGGAATTTCTTTAACTTATGTTAAATAACAATTATTTCTGAATCAAGTTTTTCCTGCTGAAGTAATTATCTCTGTCAAAGCAGTTGAACTAAAAAGAAACCATTCACTTTTCCTGGAAAGAGTTCCTTTTGAATTTAATCATATTGAAATTCTATTAATTGGAAAAGTGTACTGTTGAAAGAAAAGCTTGTATAGACTTCAGAAATAGAAATTTTAAAATAGAAGTTGATTCACATGAACACATGGATAGTTTAGATTTCTAAGAATACACCAAAAATACAAGCGAAAAAGGAACTAGAAAAATATGTTAAATATGTTTTTCATCTCTTGTTGTAGCGTTACAAGTGTCATCTTTTCAGAGAGGTCTTTCTTCACATACTATGTTAAGATGATCCTCTCTACCTGTTATGTTTTCATCACACCGTTGGTTTATTGCTTTAGAATTTCTTTTTACAAATTTATATAATAATATTTAATTATTTGCTTATTTATGTATTGTTATTAGGCTAAATATCAGATATTTATGAATAATACAATTGAACGAAGTTTATAGTATGCATAACTATCCATAAGTTTTCATCTATTACATGTTATCTATTATATATATTTATCTATCTATCTATATATAAATATCAATCAACCAGAAGGACATTTCATGCCACCAGTACCAAAGAGTGAGCTTTTTACAAGTTCTTGGTTCAAAATAAAAATTTGACCCAACATTACTACTGAGGAGGATGAACTTAAAATACTTAACTGACCATGAGAAGCATTAGTAAGGTCAGAACCTACAGAAAATCTGATGATTGTCAACCTGAGTGGGCTAAAGGATGCAAAGATAGATGATGAAACAGTATTTTGGGGTGTTTCTCTGAAGGTGTTTTCAAAAGAGATATACTTTAGTGTTGGTAGACTCAGTAAAGAAAATCACCCTCTCCAGTGTGATGACATCATCTATTTGTTGAGGTCCTGAATAAAACAAACAACTCAAAAGAAGGACCAATTAACTTATCTGCTTGAGAAGCTGAGACATCCATCTTCTGATCTCAGACAGAAGCACTTCTGATTCTTGGGCCTCCAGACTCAAAACAGAACTTACACCTTTCCCCCTGCCCCAACACCCTGTGCTTGAGCCTTCAGACGTGTACTACTACCTATGACACCTTTGTCTCCCCTTGTTCTTAGGCCTGAAGGTTTAGACTGGAACTATACCACCAGCTTTCCTGAGATTCTTAGTTGCAAATAGCAGATTGTGGGACTTTCATAACCAGGTGAGGCTATATGTCACAATGAATATTTTTCTGTACTTCTATATCAATATCTAACTGGTTCTGTTTCTCTGGAGAACCCTTACACAGATAGTCAGAATGAAATCTGTAGTTGTGTTATACGGAATGATATGCACAGGGAGTTCCGTGAATTATTTTCTGCAAACTCTAAGGTGGAGATGATGTGATATACACAAATCACCTGTGCTCTTCTGAAATGTTACATGTTGCCATTGCTCTGAGAATGGTGATATGCAAGCAGATCAAAATAGCCTGGATAATTTTGATCAATGTTTTGCTTTATTTTGTTTTTTAAAGCTCAGAGACCAGTCAGAAGATTTGAATTTTTAACAATATAATTTAAGACATGCTTAGAACAAATATGAGATAGATATTGGTAGATATAATAAAGTTCGTCAGATGAGTTTATTATATCCATCACCACCAAGGGAGAATCTTAAACTAGCCAGCAGAAGAGTATTTTTTTGTTGTTGTTGTTTATTTGTTTGTTTGTTTTTTCCTCTCATAATAGGTTCAGAGAAAGCCTGTGGGGTTTATTCAATAAATTAAGTGGGAATTGATGGACCGGCCAGGGTAGAGACACTCAACTCTTTAGAACACTTTATTGGGCATTCTGCATTACCTTCCTCACTTCAACATCAGATATTTCAGGAGCTCTTAAAAGTGCCTCTGCAGTTAAGTTTCATGTTCTATGACCACTAGATTTTCTTTTCTCTGCTATTGCCAAATTCCATTGATCCAGATTCTAAGATTAGACTGAAGCTCTCCCAATGTGTAAACACGTAGAACAAATCAGGATTTAGGAAACAAGTTTTTGCAAAACATTTCTGGGTAGATGACCCATCACAAAATGAAATACAGAAATCTGCTACTCATGACATACTCAGTCTGGTTCAAATTGAGTAGTTGGGTGTGTTGCAGGTGTTCCAAATTTGAGTGTTGAAGTTCATGTCTCCAAACCTTAAAATATACACAGGGAGGATGAGAGACTCCTGCTTTCACATAAATGTTTAACCTAAACCATATATTATTTTAAGGCAAAAAGAAGTCATCAAAACTTGGGTCAACATGCAAGAGATTATGATTTTCCAGGTAAGTGTATGCATGGCTTTATTCACGATGTCAGGTAAGAAGGGAAAATCATTCAATTTCACAGTGCAGCTCTTCATGTGTATCTTACTCTTACATCCCTCACAAGAACAAGCAAGATAAAATATTAAGAAAAAAAAATACTTGTGGCTTATAAAAAATCACCAGAATGATTACATTTCTTTTATTTACTTGAGTTGTTAGTACCATATATCTGTTCATATGTATCTATTCATATATCTATTCACATAGCTACCTTGGTGTCATAATATTAACTCTATTCTTGGAAAGGAGATAGCTCAATAACTTCAACTCCAGGTGGTCAAGTACACATTTCTGTATTGCAGAAGCAGTCGCCGTCAAAAACTGCTAAAACTAGAGACTTAAGAAATATCAGCTAATAGTAGTACCGTTAGAGCCGGGCGCGGTGGCTCAAGCCTGTAATCCCAGCACTTTGGGAAGCTGAGACGGGCGGATCACGAGGTCAGGAGATCGAGACCACCCTGGCTAACACGGTGAAACCCCGTCTCTACTAAAAATACAAAAAACTAGCCGGGCGAGGTGGCCGACGCCTGTAGTCCCAGCTGCTCCGGAGGCTGAGGCAGGAAAATGGCGTAAACCCGGGAGGCGGAGCTTGCAGTGAGCTGAGATCCGGTCACTGCACACTGCACTCCAGCCCAGGCAACAGAGCAAGACTCCCTCTCAAAAAAAAAAAAAAAAAAAAAAAGTAGTAGCATTAGGATACAAGCTAAGCAAACCAAAATATACTAGTCAAAAAGATCTACAAATTTTTCCGCAGACAAAATAGCATCAAAACATCAAACATAATGCCTTTAGAATATTGAGTTTATTTAATACTTTCTCAGAGAAATACAAAATCATGCAAAATTCAATGTTGTCATTCTTCAAAGCCCCTTAAGCTTATCATTATTATGGAAGTTTGAAAGGAAGGAATACAAAGAAATTGAAATAGATCAATACAGAAAGATATACTATGATGTTGTTTGTTTTAAGATAATATGTGGACCCTGTTGATTGATGGTGGAATAATTTATATGCCCTGCAGTAGTGATTCTCGATGTATTAGAAACTGATTAATAAAAAAACATACTGCTTGTCACAGCAAAGACTTTAGACAAAGACTTTGGACGTTGTTGTATATAAAGAAGCTCCTTAGCATTCCCATTTGAGAAAATTCCATGGATGATATAATTGTAAAGAAACTGCAACCAAGGAGTGGTAAGCAGAAGTAATGTAGGCAAAATCAGAGGCAGATGTTTAAGGGAAAGACAGCAATCTAGGTTTGTCCATGTAGTGGAAGACGAGGTCATGGGGCGTCAAATGTGGAATGTAAACCACAGACCTGTATGAAAGCACTTTTCTGACAGTGTCCAAATCAAAGTGATCCAGCTTGCAGAACTTGAGTTATGTGACTTGTGGGGGCCACTTGAAGAACATCAATATAACAAACAAATACGAAATTAACTAATACAATTTTTTACACTCTTTCTACTGTGAGAATTCTAATTAAATGATATAATTGAAAGTTGACAAGTGCCACAAACAAAAACGCAAAAAAAAAAAAAAAGACAGATTCTAAAATTATTATTTAAATCCCTGAGACATCTCTGTAATCCCTTAAATGTTTTTCTAAATTTTTGGCTGCATACTCTTTGATCATCTGTCCAATTGACAAAAGTAAAAACAGAAAAAGAAAAGACAGGTTACTATTATTAAATTGATGCTTTGTATATCCCAGAAAAATCTGGCTTCCTTATTGTGTTATTCACTGCTCAATTTAACATATGGTTATACAAATTTTTAATAAATCTTAGTAGCATATAGGTGGCAAAGCAAGTAAACAGAAAGAAGCTCGTATATGGTAATAATCCAGATTTAAAAAGAAAAAATCATTGAAGTTGTGTCCAATGTCTATTTGGATATCATTTAAGTATTAAGCATATAAAAGTCATTACAGAGGCACCTTTGGTACACAGAACTATTTAATTACATATTATTTCATATTATTTTATATGAAATAATGTTAGGAGTGTAATATATAACTAAGGTTTTTTTTTAAAATAGTGGCAATATTAAAAAATATTTAAAAATCACAGAATTTCACAAAACACACATCAAATTCCTTTGACAGACTTTAATAGTTGTCCACCAATGTATTTATAAATTTTCTACTTTTATGGACAAATTACACAAACTGCAAGCCAGAAATAGGAAATAGGTGGGCATTAAGACTGTAAATTTTAGAAAAAAATTTGAATTACGATAATTTGAATAGGGAACACTGCAATTTTGAATTATATATTTTTATTCAATATTCTAATACAACTGTTTTGTAATAAGACATGTTCAGTGTCAAGAGTGGTAGAAATCTGTATTTTGTTTTATCAAACTAAACATTTTTACTTTCTTAATTACTACATGGACGTGGTTCAGATAATACTTGAACCAGAAGCAACTCTACATTAAAAAGATATCTTTTAAATTATTTGTTAGGCTACATTAATCTTTTTAGCAATGCTGACATTTTTAACCTAGGTGTGGTTTTCCTATTCTCCAACTTGGAAGATTTGTGGATATTTTACACTTTTGAGAAGTGTCTACCCTACCAGTGAGAGAGATGAAAACAATCTTAGCAAGCAATGACGAATGGATTCAGTAAGGTTGATTCATGCCACCTATTTTTATATTCCAAGAGCAACATTCTTCTCTCCATTCAATTGATACTATCAGCACAGATTTGTATTTTTTCCTGACTTGCCACAGTAAGCGAAATGAATGTTGCCTAGGAATTTATTGGGCAGTGAATAACTTGATTTGAGACGTCATCTATGCTGACTGATGTTTTTAAAAATATTTGATTTAATGATCTACCTCCACATACATCATCCAGTTAGATTATTTCCTTATTTATTTTTATTTATTTTTAAGTTTTTTGAGACAGAGTCTCACTCTGTCTCCAGGCTGAAGTGCAGTGGTGAGATCTTGGCTCACTGTAACCTCTGATATCCTGATTCAAGTTATTCTCCTGCCTCAGCCTCCCAAGTAGCTGGAATTACAGGCACGTGCCACCACACTCAGCTAATTTTTGTATTTTTAGTAGAGACAGGGTTTCATCATATTGGCCAGGATGGCCAGGATGGTCCTGATCTCGTGACCTCGTGATCTGCCCTCCTGGGCCTCCCAAAGTGTTGGGATTACAGGCGTCAGCCACAAGGCCAGGCCAATAATATTTTTTTTATACATGCTATGTAAGCTTCTCAAAATCAAATGCTTGGGCCTGTGTAAGTGTGCATGTATGTTTATGTGGTGCAAACACCTAAATAGACACTATAGTTACCACATAGATATTTTAGTAAATACCATCTGAGTAGGCACTTATTATCATGCAATACAAAGGTAATGAAATTTTTTTTTTGTATATGTCATCCATGCAATGTTACTAAGTAGTTTATTATCCAAAGCAAATCATCAGTGCACACTGGTGGAAAAATGTATATGTTCGATTTGTGTGAGAACAGGGATTGAGATCTCTAATCTCTGAGCCTCATCAGATCTTGATTAGGAAGTGTTACTATGAACCACTTTTCTACTATCAAAACACAGGGTCAAAAAATAAAAAAGAGGCCAGGTGCGGTGGCTGATCATGAGAACAGCATGTGGGTAATGACCCCATGATTCAATTACCTCTCACAAGGTCCCTCCCACAACACTTGGGGATAATGGGAATGATATTTCAAGATGAGATTTGGGTAGGGACATAACCAAACCATATAAAGCAACAAGCAACTTTTGTGGTTTCTTTACCTGTTGATCAAAACTGGTCTGACATATTTGTAATTCAGGAATACAACTCAGACAGGTAAATGATAGTTGATAGGTAGTTAAATAGATAGAACGTATTAACTTCCTAGGGCTGACAAGAAAGAACCACAAACTGGATGGCTTAAAAGAACAGAAAATGATTTTCTCACAGCTCTAGAGGTTGGAGGTCTGAAATCAGAAGGTTGGTAGGGTCAGTTCCTGAGGGCTGTGAGGAAGAATCTGTGCCATGTTGCTCTCCTAGCTTCCAGTGGCTTGCCAGCAATCTTTGACATTTCTTATTTATTTATTTATTTATTTATTTATTTATTTATTTATTTTATTATACTTTAAGTTCTAGGGTACATGTGCATAACGTGCAGGTTTGTTACATATGTATACATGTGCCATGTTGGTGTGCTGCACCCATCAACTCGTCAGCACCCATCAATTCATCATTTATATCAGGTATAACTCCCCAATGCAATCCCTCCCCCCTCCCCCCTCCCCATGATAGGCCCCAGTGTGTGATGTTCCCCTTCCCGAGTCCAAGTGAGCTCATTGTTCAGTTCCCACCTATGAGTGAGAACATGCGGTGTTTGGTTTTCTCTTCTTGTGATAGTTTGCTAAGAATGATGGTTTCCAGCTGCATCCATGTCCCTACAAAGGACGCACACTCATCCTTTTTTATGGCTGCATAGTATTCCATGGTGTATATGTGCCACATTTTCTTAATCCAGTCTGTCACTGATGGACATTTGGGTTGATTCCAAGTCTTTGCTATTGTGAATAGTGCCGCAATAAACATACGTGTGCATGTGTCTTTGTAGTAGCATAATTTATAATCCTTTGGGTATATACCCAGTAGTGGGATGGCTGGGTCATATGGTACATCTAGTTCTAGATCCTTGAGGAATCGCCATACTGTTTTCCATAATGGTTGAACTAGTTTACAATCCCACCAACAGTGTAAAAGTGTTCCTATTTCTCCACATCCTCTCCAACACCGACATTTCTTGACTGGCGGATGCATTGCTTAAATCTTCTGCCTTTGCCTAATGTTCTCTCCGTGTGTCTCTCATATAGTCGTCCCTTTGTGCTTGTCTGACTCTGTCTTCATATTTCTCCTTATTTATAATGATACCAGTCAATTGGGTTGGGTGCACTCTAATGACTTCATTTTAGCTTTATTATCACTGTAAAGATTTTCATTCCAAACTAAATCATATTCTGAGCTACCTGTGGTTAGGACTTCAACATATATTTATTAGGAGACAAAATTGAACTCATAACCGATAGGTATATGTACAGATAGATTGCTAGATTATATTAAAAGGGACATGGAAACTCAGATTGTTTTTGTATTCTTTACACATGGAGGTGGTGTCAACCTTATCAATTATGTATTTATACAGATTGTTAGGTCTCAGAATAAAAGATAAAACTTTAAAGTTGCTTTTTAATATAGGCTATCTTGTTTTTAACAGTTGATGAATTAACATGAAAGTATTGTGTCCATCATTTGAAATGTAGGGGAAGAAATTATAGATCAAAATTTCTGCAATTATTTCAACATGTGAAATCTAATGATAAAACTTAATAATAACTTAAGTTTTGGTAACTTAAATCAATTGAGTTATTAAAACCTGTGAGAATATGTCACATTCCAGTCATGTAAAGAAATGCTATAAATATCAAGAATAAAGTATAGTTAGTAACCTCAAGAAAAAAAAAATACAGTCAATAAAAACAGAATGGAGTGCTAAAATGTTTGCAATTCATAGAATAAACTATCAAAAGTTATAGGAGGTTTTCAATGGGAAACAATTTTAATAAGAGAATTATCTATGTAAGATAGGTGAACACTGGTAGAATATAGAGCTTCTCTCTTTTTGTGTGTGTTTTTGTTTTTATAAATAACCTAGAGAAAAGAAAAACTAAATGTGTTTTTACATGACCTTTCCCTGGCCAATAAATAGTTACAGTGGAGTTGATATTCACAAGCTATGGTGACTGATTACATGTGAGAAATGTGGAAGGTACACGAATCTGCCACGCATAAACCCAACTCTTACTCAAAACTTCATTCTGAGTGTAGTTACCAGGTGATGGTACTCTATTACATGATGAAAGAAAAGCTAAAATCTAAAATACTGGAACACAAAAATAGTTTGTTTCTAACATTTTGTTGAAATTTTTGCCTGTTTTTATTTTTTTCTTTGTTTTTTTTAACTCTGAAAAAAAAGATAACAAAATTTTAAAATAAGATAAAATGGGAAACTTGAAGCTGGGTTAAATGAAAAAAAGATACTGACTGGTATGTTTAATATATCCTACAAGAAGTAAGAAAATGTTTTCATGTGGTTCAGAGTGATTGGGAGAGAGGATAAATGAAACTCTTAAAAACCAGCATAAAAAAGCCAAATAAGAAGACCGGCTACCTCCAAAAGCATTATTTTTTATGAAACCCCCAAAATGAAAGGTATGAAGATGATAAAGAAAAAGGCTTGTGACCAGCTACCGGATAGGTATGATTTTCTTTCTTTTTTTTTTTTTTAAGACAGAGTCTCACTCTGTCACCCAGGCTGGAGTGGAGTGGCGGGATCTCTGCTCACTGCAAGCTCTGCCTCCGGGTTCACACCATTCTCCTACCTCAGCCTCCCGAGTAGCTGGGACTACAGGCGCCTGCTACCACGCCCAGCTAATTTTTTGTATTTTTAGTAGAGACAGGGTTTCACCGTGTTAGCCAGGATGGTCTTGATCTCCTGACCTTGTGATCCGCCCACCTTGGCCTCCCAGAGTGCTGGGATTACAGGCGTGAGCCACTGCACCCGGCTGGGATAGGTATGATTTTAAAAAGCAAGTTGAATAGAAAAGCAAGGGAATTTAGTTCGGCTATGCAGGATAGTTTGGACTTTGACATACATTACATTTTGCTTTCTTTCTGAAAGTTTCTGCTTACCGAAAATATAGGAAGTGTTACTTCACAAAATAAGAAGTCTGTGTGTCAGAATTCTTTATATGCCTTTGATTATGGTTTAAAATTTATATCATCCTTTTGACTATCCCTTTCTGTTCTGTCATGGGGGTTAGTGGGAGTTGGGGAAGGAACACGTTTGGTAAACTCTGTCTCTTATACTGGAAGTAGGTTTCTTAGATTTTTGATATACTAACAAATAAAAAAAATTTTGAAACTTAGTGGATTCTTAGCTGCAAAATCTAAGTGAAAGGCAACCAGTCTAGGGTATTTAGGGATTTGCTGGTGAGAGGTGACAACATGCTAGCAGCCCTCTCTCATTCTCGGTGCCTCCTAGGCTTGGGTGTCTGCTCTGGCTGCACTGGAGGAGCCCTTCAGCCCACCGCTGAACTGTGGGAGCCCCTTTCTGAGCTGGTCAAGGCCAGAGCCAGCTCCCTCTGATTGTGGGGAGGGGTGGAGGGAGAGGCACACGCAGGAACCTGGACTGCGCACAGCAGTTGCCAGCCAGTAGGAGTTCCGGGTGGGCACGGACTTGGTGGGCCTTGCACTCGGAATGGCCAGCCGGTGCCACCAGCCCTGAGCAGTGAGGGGCTTAGGGCCTGAGCCAGCAGCTGGGGAGGGTGCACTGGGTACCCCAGCGCTGCTGGCCCGCCCACACCATGCTTGAATTCTCACCGGACCTCAGTCACCTCCCCATGAGACAGGGCTCAGGACCTGCAGCCTACCATGCCTGAGCCCCACCCTGCCAACGTGAGCTCCCATGCAGAGGGAGCCTCCCCATGGGCCCACCCCCTGCTCCATGGCGCCTGGTCCCATAGACCATCCAAGGGCTGAAGAGTGCGGGCACATGGTGCCGGGACTGGCTCACAGCTCTGCCTGCCACTCCAGTGCGGGATCCACTAGGCAAAGCCAGCTGGGCTCCTGAGTCAGGTTGGGACTTGGAGAACTTTTATGTCTAGCTGAACGTTTATAAACACACCAATCAGCACCCTATGTCTAGCTCAAGGTTTGTAAACACACCAATCAGTGCTCTGTGTCTGACTAATCCAGTGGGGACTTGGAGAACTTTTCTGTCTAGCTAAAGGATTGTAAATGCACCAATCAGCACTCCATGTCTAGCTAAAGGTTTGTAAACATACCAATCAGCGACCTGTCAAAATGGACCAATCACCTCTCTGTAAATGGACGGCTCAACGGGATGTGGGTGGGGTCAGATAAGGGAATTAAAGCAGGCTGCCTGAGCCAGCAGTGGCAACAGTGCTTGGGTCCCCTTCCATGCTGTGGAAGCTTTGTTCTTTTGCTCTTTGCAATAAATTTTGTTGCTGCTCACTCTTCGGGCCTGCACTGCCTTTATGAGCTGTAACACTCACCGTGGAGGTCTGCAACTTCACTCCTGAAGCAAGCAAGGGAGACCACAAACCCACCGGGAGGAACAAACAACTCCGGCTTCACCCCTAAAGCCAGCGAGACCACGAACCCACTGGAAGGGATGAACGATGCCGGATGGGAGGAATAAACAACTCCAGACCGCGAAAGTCTGCAGCTTCACTCCTGAAGTCAGCCAGACCACAAACCCACCAGAAGGAAGAAACTCCGGACACATCTGAACGTCTGAAGGAAAAAACTCTGGACTAATATCTTTAAGAACTGTAACGCTCACCACGAGAGTCTGCGGCTTCATTCTTGGAGTCATCAAGACCAAGAACCCACCAATTCCAGACACAGTGGTATATAGGTTTGTGTGAAGGAGAAGGGCTGCTGTGACTAGTGAAAAGTAGAGCTTGTAGAGGCAATACCACAAATTTTTACCAGGAAAGGTAATCCCTTTCAATCAAACCCTTGGTTTATGACTTTACAACTGATTGGTTACAGTGGGGTATGGCCTGGTGGAGTGCTAAAATTCAGTTTGTTGAGTCTAGCAAAAACACTTCAAAATTTATTATTTAGTTTTCTGCTGTCTGACCAGTTTCCCTAGAAACAATTTTGATTTTTTTTTTTTTTTTTTTTTGAGACGGAGTCTCTCTCTGTCACCCAGGTTGGAGTGCAGTGGCGTGATCTCGGCTCACTGCAAGCTCCACCACCCGGGTTCATGCCATTCTGCTGCCTCAGTGTTTTGATTCTTTTGTCTGTGGTCCTGACTGTTAGCTACTTTACACCCTAAGGCTCAAGCCTGTGCAGTGGGTAAAACTTAATGTAATTTTTTGTATCACTGTTTTATTGATAGTTAATGTTCAGTGCCCAGAACAATGCATACCGTATTGTACATGTAGGGTAGTTATTTATTAAATGCATGGATGAATATCAAAACTTTGTTATCATCTTGCATAAACTTGGGCTAATCTGAGGGCTTTTAGTTATCACTGGCTTGGCAATGAAGCAAAGCAGTAGGTTAGAGAATTTACCCCAGAGTTCAGTTGCATGTTTCTCTTTTCCATATCCACTATTTATTAGCTATGTAAATTTGGGAGCTACTTTTAAATTTGTGTGCCTTAGTTTTATCTTCTATAACATAGAAATATTTGGTTTTTGTGTTTATTGTGAATATTAAATTGTGAACTGTCTAATATATGCCGTGCAATCAAAGTTAGCTATTGAAAAAATTAAGGTGTGTAATGGATATGCCACAATAATAAAACAGCTAGCACAGCTGCAACAACATAAAACTTTTCACAGAAGCAAGAACATTAATTCAGTGAACATCTACATATGAGAAGGCAAGTCCCAGAGTAATGAAGAACTGACTTTTATCTGGATTCTGACTCTTCTGTTTTGGCCCTAGCACTGCTCTTTACTACCACAGAGGTACGGGATGTATAGTATAACCTTTTTGAGTTTCACTTTTCTCCTCTATATGTAGCAGATAATAATGCATGTTAGGTTATAGATATTGTGTAGATAATTGTCTCTCATATTTCTTAAATCTGCGTATATCATTCCATTCTCTTGCCATGTGCACAATAGGATTAATTAAATGACCTCTCAACTGGTGAGGTCACATGCAAGTAGGTCCCTCTTACTCTCTCTGAAGCTAAATAAACAGTTTTTATAATTTTTATCAAAACATAGACCATTTATGTTCTTTGAAAAGAGAAAAAGAGAAAGATGAAATGCTGAGGAAAAAGGAAGGGAGGAAGGAAGGAAAGAAAGAAATGCCTGTGATCCCACTATACATGTGTAGCAATAATGTCTTATATGACATTAATGGAATTTTATCCTGCATGCAGTCTTTCCGGGGTCATTTTTTTAATTGGTGGAATTATCTTATGCCCACAATCCTCAAGCATAGATAACTGATTTTTTTTACATCTTGTTTTGCTTTTTTATATTCACTTATTCATGCTTCTATATTTATAGTGAATTAGATGTTGGCACATTTCTAGAATTATTGGCTTATATTTAGTTTTATGCTTTTTAAATCTTTATGATTAAGTGTGAGTTATTCAATAGTTTTAATTTTATACATGATATTTTTACATTGGAAGTGCTGGATTAAAACAAGATGAATTAGGAAACTATACTTTATGGGGGAAGAGCTCCAAAATAACTTCAGTAATTATAAAATTGTAGCTTCCTGAAAATTTAGTGAGCTGTTGGCTATGGAGCTGCCTGGACTGGTATATTTAAATGTACATTTTTAATTACTTTTTCTTTGGTCAATTCTATACTTATAGATCTATTAAACTTGTATAGTTTTCTTGAGTCAATTTAAATTTTGACAGAGATTCAGCTATTTCCTCTGGATTTTAAAAGTTATTGTAGAGAATTTTTAATATTTTCCATATCTATGACTATTTCTCTTCAAAATATTTTTGGAAGGGTCATATTTTATCTCTAATTTATTTTCAATTTTACTAATTTCATATTTCATCTGTATTATGCTTTTCTTACTCCATTTTTATACTGCTTTATTTTTCTAGTTTAAGGTGATAACAAATCCAGTTTTTTGTTTGATTAGCAAAACATATTATTTCTACTCTATCTTTTTGCCTTTAAGTAGAGCTTTAATTTTGTCTATTTGGACAAAGATGCTTGTTTTTGCTGAGGAAGAAACACAATAATTGTAGATGATCTTAATTTGAATATATAACCAAAACTGAAAACATTTTTTTCCCTTTTATCTGAGTTAAGTAGTTTGCAGACTTTCTTCTCAATACAGATCCAGAACAACGAAATTGTCTTCCTCCTTTTCAAATGTTGCTTCACTATTTATTTGTCAGAGAAAATGAATAAAGAGAGTCAAGATAACACCCTTAGCTCTCACCACCAAATCTTTTCCCAAAACTGCACTTGAGCTCATATACTTTGTTTAAATGTTAAAATGTATGACTAGTGTGTGCTCCTTACTTTACTGGACTATATGTCTTCATTCTGTTCCTGCACCATCATTCATTCATGCACCACCATTTATCCACTCCCTGAGAGATCATTCACATCATCATGCAATCATGATGAATTAACTGCAATTAGAATAATGCTTGCCCTTAACCCTGCAATTCCTTCACACACTTCTTGAGTCTTCTTTATAGCAAAATCCCTAAGTAGCCCTCTATACTGGCTATTTCTACTTTCTCACATTCCATTTTCTAATTAAAGTGCTCTAATTAGGATTTTATCCCAGCACACTATTAATCCACCCTTGTTAAAATTACAACATTCATTCTACCAAATCCAGTAGTCAATTCCCAAACTTTGTCTAAATTTTAATTTTCAATCCAATCTCCTTCTTGTCTCTTGTCTTAGTGTTGCTTCCCCTTGTTCTTGGCTCCTGTTTCTA
>NC_045437.1:25438439-25599687 GCF_002776525.5 Piliocolobus tephrosceles
GTTTCTAAAATATTCTATGGTTCAACTTTGGCTCTTTTTTTTTTTTTAACCTATCTTACTTTAGAAATAATTCCTGTTCTTCACTGTATATTAGAAAAACCTGAATAGGGCCCAGAAATGGGGATTTTTCAAGAGGTTTACTTTTGTAGGCAGGATTGAGATTCACTATCTTCCAAGAATTCTTTAAGTGATTTTGTCCAAGCTTTGGCGATAGATACTGTATTTTGAATAGATAAAAAATGGAAGAAAGTCAGATTAAAGTAAGATAAATGTTCATACAATTACATATTTAAATAAAACCAAGAATGTGTTTTATAGAAATGTGCAAAATGGGGTTATAATGATCACATACTTAAATTAAAAAAAAATCTCCTGCAGTGCCAAAGTCCCTGTAGTTACTTGTGTGAAATTTATCTGTGTGAAGCATCTAAGAACTAAGAAGATATAAATTTAAATAAATGTATGTTTTGAATATCTATTTTACTTTTAAATTTTAAAATTTAAAGTTTTCATTTGTTAATATTTAACTTAAACTGTTTTATATATTACTTGTAAGAATGCCATATGTAGTTTTGCTTAAATGCCCTTTACTAGTGTTACTATATCAACAACCATCACAAATGCATGTGTCTTCCAGTAATGCATACATGTTGTTAGAATGCATACTTTCACTCATGGAAGTGCTATTTGTAATAGCTTCAACTAGACACTGTTGAACTGTCCATCAAAACAGAATAGATCCAGCAAAACAAAATCCAAAAATAGACAAATGAGACTACATTAAACTAAAAAGCTTCTGCAGAGCAAAAGAAACAGTAAACAGACTGAAGAGACAACCTATAGAATGAGGGAAAATATTTGTAAACTAGCAGTGCAACAAGCAAGAAACCAAATAATCCAAGTCAACGGTAAACAAAGGATCTAAATAAACATTTCTCAAAAGAGGACATAAAAATGACCAAAAAAAGGCTCAACATCACTAACCATCAGGGAAATGCAAGTCAAAACCATAATCAGATATCATTTCACTCTAGTTAGAATGGCTATCCTCAAAAGACAAAAGACAAAAAGTAGCAAATGCTGATGAAAATATGAATCAAAGGAAATTTTTATACACCATTGGTGGTAATATACATTAATGCAGCCATTATTGAGATTCAGAAGGATTGGCAAAACACAATCCAAGAAAAATAAAAATTATAATAAAGTGATACAGGAGCTGAAGGGTAAAATAGTTGGCATAAAAAAGAACCTAACGGGGACCAGACATCGTGGCTCACGCCTGTAATCCCAGTACTTTGGGAGGCTGAGGAGGGAGGATCACGAGGCCAGGAGATTGAGACCATCCTGGCAAACATGGAGAAACCCCGTCTCTACTAAAAATATAAAAAAATTAGCTGGGAGTGGTGGTGGGCACCTGTAGTCCCAACTACTTGGGAGGCTGAGGCAGGAGAAGGGTGTGAATCTGGGGGGGATGGAACTTGCAGTGAGCGGAGATCACATCACTGCACTCCAGGCTGGGCAACAAAGCTAGAAGCAAGACACCAAAAAAAAAAAAAAAAAAAAAAAAAAAAACCTAATGGGTCTGGGTCTGACAGAGCTAAATAACATAAATAACACAATACAAAAATTTCACAATCACAAGTATTGACAGCATAAAATACCAAATTGAGGAAACAATCTCAGATCTTGAAGACTGGTAATCTGAAATAAGACAGACACAAAAATAAAGGAAAAAGAATAAAAAGAAATGAACAAAATCACTGAGGAGCATGGGATTATGTAAAAAGCCAGAATCTACAAATCGCTGGCATCCCTGAAAGGGATGGGGAGAAAGCAAACAACTTGGAAAACATATTTGAGTATATCATCCATGACAACTTCCCCAACCTTGCTAGAGAGGCCAACAGTCAAATTTAGGATATACAGATAACTCCTGCAAGATTCTACAGAAGAATATCATCCCCAAGACACACAGTCATCAGATTTTCCAAGGTAACAAAGGAGAGAAAGAACAGGTCACTTACAAAGGGAACCCTATCAGGCTAACAGTGGACCTCTCAGGTGAAACCCTATAAGCTAGAAGAGATTGGGCTCCTAAAACTCATTGATAATATTTAACATTGTTTATATTTAACATTCTTAAAGAAAAAAGCAACCAAGAATTTTATATCCAGCCAAACTATGCTTCCTAAGTAAAGTAGAAACATGATCCATTTCAGATAAGCAAATGTTGAGGAAATTCAATCACTAGATCTGTCGTACAAGAGATCTTGAAAGCATAACTAAATATAGAAAGGAAAGACCACTACTAGCTAATACAAACACACGTATAAGCACACAGACTAGCATCACTGTAAAGCAACTGCAAAAACAAGTGAACATAATAACCAGCTCACAGTACAATGACAGGATCAAATTCACACACATCAAGACTAACCTTGAATGTAAATGGACTAAATGCCCCACTTGAAAGGCACAGAGTGGCAAGCAATCCCAGAACTTTGGGTGGCCAAGGTGGGTGGATCACAAGGTCAGGAGTTCAAGACCAGCCTGGCCAATATGGTGAAACTCTGTCTCTACTAAAAATACAAAAATTAGTCAGGCATGGTGGCATATGCCTGTAATCCCAGCTACTCAGGAGGTTGAGGCAGGAGAATTCTTTCAACCCAGTAGGTGGAAGCTGCAGTGAGCCGAGATTGCACTGCTGCACTCCAGCCTGGGTGACTGTGCAAGATTTTGTCTTGGGAAAAAAAGAAAAAAAAAAAAAGCAAGACCCAATGGTATGCCATCTTCAAAAGACCCATTTTACACATAGTGACACTCATAAGCTCAAAATATAGGGATAAAGAAAAAAATGTACCAAGCAAATGGAACATAGGAAAAAGCAGAGATTGCAATCTTAATTTTAGACAAAACAGATTTCGACCAAAAAGGATCAAGAAAGACAAAAAATGAATGTTACATAATAATAAAGGGTTCAATTCAACAAGAAGACCTAACTATCCTTGTATATACGCACCCAACACAGGAGTACCCAGATTCATAAAGCAAGTTCTTAAAGACCTACAAAGAGACATAGACAACCTTACAATGACAGTGGGTGACTTCAATACTTCATTGACAGTATTAGACAGATTTTTGAGGCAGAGAATTAACAAAGACATTAAGGACCTAAACCCAATATTGGACTAAAAGGGGCAGATAGACCTTGACAGAACTCTACTACAACAACAACAAAAAACAGAGTATACATTCTTCTCATTGCCTCATGGCACATATTCTAAAACCAACCACATAATTGGACATTAAAACAGTCCTCAGCAAATGTAAAAGACCACAGCATAATAAAAAAAGAAGTCACGGCCAGGGGCGGTGGGTCATGCCTGTAATCCCAGCACTTTGGGAGGCCGAGGCGGGTGGATCATGAGGTCAGGAGATCGAGACCATCCTGGCTAACACAGTGAAACCCGGTCTCTATTAAAAATACAAAAAATTAGCCAGGCATGGTGGCGGGCACCTGTAGTCCCAGTTACTCGGGAGACTGAGGCAGGAGAATGGCGTGAACCCGGGAGGTGGAGTTTTCAGTGAGCTGAGATCGCGCCACTGCACTCCAGCCTGGGCGACAGAGCAAGACTCCATTTCAAAAAAAAAACAAAAGCAAAAACAAAAACAAAACAACAAAAACAAAAAGAAGTCAAGACTAAGAAACTCACTCAAAACTATGTAACTATATGGAAATTAAACTACCTGCTCCTGAATAACTTTTGAGTAATAATAAAAATAAAGCAGAAATCAATAAGGTCTTTGAAAATAATGAGAACATAGATAAAACAAATCAGAATCTCTGGGGCAGAGCTAAAGCAGGGTTAAGAGAATAATTCATAGAATTAAATGTCCTCATCAAAAAATTAGAAAGGTATCAAATTAGTAACCTAACACCACAACTGAAAGAATTAGAGAAGCAAAGAGAAATCAACCCAGGCTAGCAGAAGACAAGAAATTACAAATATCACAGTCAAACTAAAGAAAATCAAGACATGAAAAACCATTAAAAAGATTAACAAATCCAGAAGATGATTTTAAAAAATAATAATAAAATAGGTCACTAGTTAGAATAATACAAAAGAAAACAGAAAAGATCTGAATTAACACAATTAGAAATAATGAAGGGACTATTATTACCAACCCAGCAGAAATGAAAACAACCATTGGAATCTTACTATGTACACTTTTATGTACACAAACTAGAAAACCGAGAAAAGATGGATACATTTCTGAACCCGTGTACGCTCCCAATACTGAGTCAGGAAGAAACTGATTCCCTGAACAGACCAATTATGAGCTCAAAAAATTTAATCAATAGGCAATAATAAATAGCCTATCAACTAAAAAAGCCCAGTACCTGAATTCACAGTCAAATTCTACCAGATGCACAAAGAAGAGCTGGTACCATTTCTACAGAAACTATTTCAAAAAAATTGAGGAGAAGCATCTCCTCCAAACTCATTCCATGAGGCCAGCATCATCTTGGTACTAAAACCTAGCAGATATTAAAAAAAAAAAAAAAAAGAAAAAGAAAAAAAATTAAGGCCAATATTCTTGACAAACATTGATGTAAAAATCCTCATCAAAATAATAATAAATCAAATCCAGCACACTTCAAAAATCTTATCCACCATGATCGAGTTGGCTCTGTTCCCAGCATGCAAAGTTGGTTAAAGACATGCAAATCAATAAATGTGATTCATCACACAAACAGAACTAAAGACAAAACCCACATGATTCTCTCAATAGATACAGAAAAGTCTTTTGATAAAATTCAACACCACTTCATGTTTAAAACTTTCAATAAACTATTAATAGGCATTGAATGAACACACCTCAAAATAATAAGAGCTATCTATGACACACCCACAGCCAACATTATACTGAATAGGCAAAAGATGAAAGTATTCTCCTTGAGAACCTACACAAGGTAAGGATGACTTCTCTCACCACTCCTGTTCAACATAGTATTGGAAGTACTAGACACAGCAATCAGGCAAGAGAAAGAAAGAGCATCCAAATGTGAAGAAAGGAAGTAAAATTATCTGTCTTCCGATGACATGATTCTGTATCTAGAAAATGCCATAGGCTCAGCCCAAATGCTTCTCCAGCTGATAAACAACTTTAGCAAAGTAGCAGGATACAAAATTAATGTACAAAAATGACTAGCATTTCCATACATCAGCAATAGCCAAACCAAGAGCCAAGTCTTGTATAAACTCCCATTCACAATTGCCACAAAAAGAATAAAATACCTAGAAATATAACTAACTGGAGAGGTATAAGATTTCTACAATGAGAATTACAAAATACTGCTCAAAGAAATCAGAGAAGACACAAACAAATGGAAAAACATCCCAGGCTTATAGATAGGGAAAATCAATATCATTAAAATGGCTATACTGCCCAAAGCACTTTACAGATTCAGTGTTATCCCAATCAAACTACCAATAACATTCGTCACAGAACTAGAAAAGACTTTTAAAATTTATATGGAACCAAAAAAGAATCCAAATAACCAAGGCAATCCTAAGCAAAAAGGATGAAGCTGAATGCATCACATTACCTGAATTCAAATTATACTATAAGGTGGCAGTAACCAAAACAGCATGCTACAGGCACAAAAACAGGAATATAGACCAATGGAACAAAATAGACAGCCTAGAAATACGACCACACATCTATGACTATCTGATCTTCAACAAAGCTGACAAAAACAAGCAATGGAGAAAGAGTCTCTTTCAATAAATGGTGCTGGGATAACTGGCTAGTTATATGCAGTAGATTGAAGCAGGACCCCTTCCTTATACCATATACAAAAATCAACTCAAATGAACTAAAGGCTAAAATGTAAAACGCAAAACCATAGGAACCCTGGAAAACAACAAAGGCAATATCATCCTAGACACTGGAACGGGCAAACATTTAATGACAAAAACACAGAAAGCAATTGCAACAAAAGCAAAAATTGACTAGTGGGATCTAATTAAACTTAGGAGCTTCTACTGAGCAAAACAAACTATCAACAGAGTAAACAGATAACCTACAGAATGGGAGTAAGTATTTAGAAATTATGCATCTGACAGATGTCTAATACCTAGTATTTATTAACATTAGAAATATAAACAAATTTACAGGAGAAAACACACAACCCCATTAAAATGTGGGCAAAGGATATGAACAGCCATTTCTCAAAAGAAGACATACATGTGGCCAAAAAGCATATGAAAAAAGCTCAACATCATTGGTCATTAGAGAGATCAAAATCAAAACGACGATGAGATACCATCTCACACCAGTCAAAATGGTTATTAGAAAGTCAAAAAATAACAGACGCTGGGGAGGTTACCAAGAAAAAGGAACACTTATACACTGTTGGTGGGAGTATAAATTAGTTCAAACATTGTTGAAACCAGTACGGCAATTCCTCAAAGTGCTACAGGAACTACCATTTGACCCAGGAACCCCATTACTGGGTATATACCAAGAGGAATGTAAAACATTCTACTATAATGACACATTCACACAAATATTTACTGCAGCACTATTCACAATACAAAAACATGGAATTAGCTTAAATTCCCATCAATGACAGATCAGACAAAGAAAATGTTGTATACACCATGGAATACTATGCAGCCATAAAATGAATGAGATCATGTCTTTTGCAGGAACATAAATGGAGCTGTAGGCTATTATCCATAACCAACTAATGCAGGAACAGACAACCAAATGCCACATGTTCTCACTTATAAGTGGGAGCTAAATAAGAACACAAAGAAGAAAACAACAGACACTAGGGTCTCCTTGAGGGTGGAGGGTGGGAGGAGGGAGAGGAGCAGAAAAGATAACTCTTTCATACTGTGTTTAATACCTGGGAGATGAAATTGTATGTGCCATAAAAAAAAAAAAAAAAAAAAAAACAACAACAACCATGACATGTGTTTTCCTGTAATGAACCTTCACATATACTCCCAAACTTCAAATAGAAGTTAAAAAATAGGTAAATACATTTTTTACAAATTCACATTCTTCATATCTTAATTGATTATTCTTGTATTGTTTCTGTGTTCATATATTGATATATTGAATAACCAGATAAGAGGAATTTTAATAAGATTTTTGAATATTCTCTAGCTCTATCTTCACCAGTTCTGACCTGATACAGTGAGTAGCTTCCAATATTTGGGTATTTAGCAAGTTCTCTGGGGAAATCTAACGTATCTAATGACTATGTTTCGAGAAAAAAATCAAACTTAACAAAAAAATTGTAATGTCTCTTTTATCTGAGTAGATTTTTTGTACTTCTTCACATTGCTGAAACGTATTTTTTTGCAAGTATTTCCTTACATTAAAAATGAATATGATTTATATATAATATTAAAATTCTTTTTGCTGTTTATGAAGTAGAAACTTATTAGGAAAGTCTATAGAGTACACAGAATCAATAAAAGATTATGAGAATCTTTTGAGCCAGAAAATAGTCTAGAGAGCACAGAGCGATATTAATTAACACTGAAAGGAAATAAAAGTTTAGATGGATGTTTTAATTTAATCTAAATGTAAAAATTTGCAAATGTAGAGAAAAGATGAGGCAAAAAGCTGTAATATAATTGAAACTACTAGGAACTCTATAATTTGAATTGGGTTTGTTACATTAGACGACATGAATTGAATGTTTCATTTACTTTTTTTAAAGACGCTTCAAATTACTTCATTTTTTAAATTAATCATGAGTTACAATACAATTTCCTATATTCAAGAAATTTTATCTCCTATCAAGGGCATGTAAAAATCTTACTGACCCATTTGGTGAAATGTTACTTTCTCTAAATAAATCCCATTCCTGTTGCCTTTCATGAAACTTTTAGTTGATAAAACCACTGCTTACAAAAACTAATCTTAATCAATTACATTTCAATATACTTACCCTTGGCACTCACCACCTCTGAACATATATTGCTGTTAATATGAAAAATTCAGTTCAGATGTTCAAAGCAAAAATCAAGTAACAGCTGCAAAATTCACAAAAAGAATAAATTTGACTGCAAAGGATCAACATAGGTATATTTTACTCTAAAGTCTGTCATTGAATCGAATCTATAATTTAAAATATAAATTCAAAATCTATAATTTAAAATATAAAATGATAGCTGCTGTTTATTAAGGACTTGAGTGAATTGTTTCAATTGTTTGGCTATCCAAAACAATCATGAAGGAGGGCTAAAGAGGCAGACACTAAAACTTAGACATATTCAGTATGTTGTCCAAGATAAACATTCCGATGCAGAGTACAGCTCCACTACTGTGCCTCACTCAACTGGTATCAACTGTTATTCTTCTGCCAGTCAGTATCAGGTGCTTTATTCATTACTTTTTTCAGGTAACATCTTCCAGAATGAAAACCACTATTGACCTTATAAAAGAGGAGCTAGTCATTTTTCCACCCAGCCCAGAGGCAAGAATACTTACAAGTTTTACCTTGGGACTATAACCTAGATAAAATTCACACATGCACACACACCTATGTGAGAAAAACATATATACATAAAACATATAATTTTTTCCACATATATAAGATATACATTTGAACTATATGGGACTATATGTGAATTTAACCTATGTGTTATATATATTCATATATATTCATATATATGTATGTACGTTTATTTAATCTGTTATAGTCCCAAGAATTTTTCAGATGTTAAATAATCTTAGGCATACTTTCAACCCCCTTCTCTAGGATATAAGCAAATAAACAACCTAGAATAATTCCTAACATGTGATTCATTTTTTAAAAATTGTTAGTAAATGTTCCTTTAAACTTCTTAGGTGAGTGAATTTGTACATAGGACAGAGCAGAAGAGTGAATTCATAAAGAGAGTACACGGAAGACAGAATAAAGTTACAAAAAAGATGGAAAATATTATTAAAAATTTTAATAGTCACATTAGGAAGAAGATAGTCTAATACTAATCAAATTGCAATTGCAATTTGAGTAGAGAAGTAAAAATACAGGAACAAAGATATTTAAACAGATAATGCCTGAGTAGACATTGAGAATTTTGTAAGATTGTTGGACGAATGAATCTTTAGATATAGAAAATAAAATTCACAAACACACACACAAAATAATCAATGATCTATTTTGTTTAAATTAATGGCTGACATAAAAACTCTTCAACAGTTTACAAGCTTAGTTTTAAAAGGCCAGATAGCAAATATCTTATGAACTATACTTTGTCTTGTCCATACTCCTAAAGCGGTGATTAATAACACATAAATGAGTGCATGTGGCTGTGTCCTGAAAAACAAAAACAAAGCATGTGGGCTATAATTAGCCAACTTCTGGTCTAAAGAAATATTATAATAACTTGCATGAACCCTAATTTTTCCACAGCAAAATATGAGAATCAGAATTGTGGAATTTATGTAATTAAAGTGCTAAAATGAAGTAACTGGAAAGTAACTGTCAACCTAGAACTGTCTTCTCATCTTTTTGGAATTATGCAAATCCAAATTATTTGCAGAAAAACACAAAGACATTTTACCAGAGCAGAGCTAGCTCACTAAGAAAATTTTTTAAACAGTATTTTGGAAATAATAAATATTATGCCATATAAATTGTTCTGAGATGTAAAGCAAAATTTGATAAAATATTGACTAATATGTTGATAATTCTAAGCAGAGTTTGGCCACCTAATGTTAATCATCATTATTTTTATTTGAAAATTGAGTAAAAGAATCATAGAACTGAAGTGTTGATTGTTAGTAAAATGTAGGAGAGAAGAGGATTGGTCAAAGTTAGTATTATCTGGTTTTCTTTTTCTTTAGTAAAATTAATTATTGCAATTACATTTCTTTAAAATGCTTAATGAAAATATTAAAATAATTATAGTTACTTTAAGATTGCAGAAGAAAATAAATACAGAATTTAATTAAATACTAATGACAGTCCAGGTGCAGTGTCTCATGCCTGCAATCCCAGCTCTTTGGGAGGCCAAGACAGGTGGACCACAAGGTCAGGAGATTGAGACCATCCTGGCCAACATGGTGAAATCCCATCTCTACTAAAAATACACACACACACACACACACAAAATTAGCCAGGCGTGGTGGCAGGTGCCTGTAGTCCCAGCTACTCGGGAGGCTGAGGCAGGACAATGGCGTGAACCCGGGAGGCAGAGCTTGCAGTGAGCCAAGATTGCACCACTTCACTGTAGCCTGGGCAACAGAGCAAGACTCTGTTACAAAAAAAAAAAAAAAAAAAAAAAAGATAAAACTGAAAAGTAGACTTAGGTAATAAGTACATAAATGATTCTGATTATATCAAGATAAATTGGTATTCAAAATAATGATTATTGGGCTAAAATTATCTCCCAAATTACAGAGAGGTAAATATATTGGATAAAAATTTAAATGTACATTAAAATTTGATACATAATAAAAAGGCATTCTCAAATACAGAAGAGTACCAGATTCTAAATGAAAAAAAAAAAAAAAAAAAAGAATGGATACATCTAGAAAATACCACCTAAATTTAGTGTTTTTATCTTAATATTTTATATTTATGTGTAGTGATGAACACCAAATTTAGAAAGGTGACCAGGTCAGGTGGAGAAAAATGACAATGTAATCAGGAGGTATTCATGAGCCTTCAGTTTAATTGCCAATATTTTATTTTCTAATTTTGCAAAAAAGTGATCAACCTCATTTATAACATGAGGGATACAAACTATAAGGGAACACAATTTTTCATCTATTAGATAGGCAGAAAACAACAAATTACATGATGTACTGCTTTGCTTTACCACATATTACTGGATTGAGTAAAATCTGGTATCACTTATCAATAACACGATATCTATTAAAATGTAAAACACATACATTTATATGTTATCTATTGCCTATTTAATAATATTATTTAACATACCACCCCAAAACTCAAGGAATTAAATACTATTAGCTTTGAACTCTCACAAGACTATAGGTCAGTGATTTACGGTGGCTCCTTATAAAAGCATGCAAACTCAAACTTGAAAGCAACTTTCAAGCCTCTCTTTGCATCCCACTCTCCAGCACTGCACTGACCCACAATTACATGACTGAACTCAGAATCCAGGGTGGGGAAACAAACCCTGCGCCCTCACTGAGATTAATTAGAAAGTCACACAACAAAGGACATGGATACAAGAGACGATGAAGCATTAGAGAAATCAAAGCAATCAATGTAATATATTCTTTGATGCAACCATTTTATATACAGAATTTTCCCGTACAGTTATACTTGGACAAATGTGATATGATCTAGGTATAATAATATTTAGTAAAATATTACTTATATCAATAAACGAAAAATACCTAGTGTGAAAAATATCATTTATGTATCTGTAAGGGATAAATTTAAAAACTACCAAAATCCATGCAAAGGAATGTTCTGTAGCAATTGAAAATCATTTACATAAAATATTTTTAAGTAAAAAACCTACATGAAAAATGGGTTATTGTATGCTATCAAATTTTAAGATAAGTATTATGTGCTTAGGTATTTCTTGAAGAATAGTTTAAAAAGTGCTAAAAATGGGTGGTTGCCATTGGAGAGGGGAACAGGATGGCTGAGCAACCAAAGTGTTCATAATCGTATTAAATACAATGCACTTTTCAATCCATTTAAAATTCTGCACCATAGGCATACATTACCAATTTTACTTATTGAGTGGTTTTTCACACAACAACCTATATTTTTTTGTGTATGTCTATCTGTATTAGTCAGTTTTCACACTGCTGTAAAGATATCACTGGAGACTGGGTAATTTATAAACAAAAGAGATTTAATTGAATCACAGTTCCACATGGCTGGGGAGGCCTCAGGAAACTTGCAATCGTGGGAGAAGGTGAATGAGAAGCAAGCACCTTCTTCACAAGGCAGAGGAAAAAGAGGGAGAGAATGTGTGAGGAAGTGCCATACTTTAAAATCATCAGCTCTTGTGAGAAATCGCTCATGATAATGAAAGCATTATGAGGGACACTGCACCCGTGATCTAATCACCTCCCATTAGGGCGCTCCCTCATCATATGGGGATTAAAATTCTAGATGAGATTTGGGTGGGGGCACAGAGCAAAACCATATGAGTATCCTACATCAATTAATAGAGAGCAACTCTGTAATAATTCATTCCAAGTAGGTAGATATTTCCAACATGTTTCTGATATATCATCATCATCATTGATGTTAATGTCTCAAAATGGAGTCACTCACATCAAGTGGTGCTAACCCTACAGTGAAGTTGTTCCCCACTCAAAGTGATAAACATATATGGTACAGAATTTTAAACAGATTGAAAGGCACATTGTATTTACTAAGAGACCCAAAACTAAGAAATAGAAAGTGAAAGGCGGATGAGAGAATGAGATAATGAGAACAGACACATCTGCAGAGGATTATAAAAGAGCTAAGACCCAGCCTTGTGCAAGACACTTTTGGAAGTCTTCTTCTGACTTTGGTGGATACTGCTTTTCTCAGCTGAAGAAAGGCAGTGGTCTTACCCCAAGGTTCAAAGGACTTTTGTACCCAGTTGATTTGTCTGTGGGTGCACTGGTCTCTGAAGCCATCTCTGTGGTTCATTAGCCTCCATTAATTAATGCCTGTGGGCTGAATGTTAATTACATGATTTATGATGTGTGAATTCCTCACAAGCAAAAGATGAATTTGAGCAAATATAATTGGCTATTGAGTCTTTGTGAAACCTAGGAGTTACTAGGAGTTAGCACATTTGTATAGCAGGAAATAAATTAACTTAATAATTTTCCACTCTTTAAATTATTTTCATCTGAATTAAGGTTAAACTGCACTATGTGAAATAGATGGCTTGAAATATGTAAATTTCACATAATTCATATGAGTTGCCAAAAGTTTTGTGTGTCTATATTTGAATTAGTGAATGTGGTTTACACATCTTTTCAATTTCTTATTTTGGACATTTTTTTCTTCATTTAGTTTTGCTAGTAAGATGACAACTCTTCTTTTAAGAAAAAAGCAATGTTTTATATTTTGTTCTCTGGATAGTTGCTTAGAGAGAGAAGCTATATAACACAGTAGAAGTGCAACAAGATTCTAAATTAAAGAGAACTGCCACAAATTTTCAGAAGGTAGAACCATTTGATTTTGAGCAAATTGTTTAATTTTTTTTTTTTTTTCCTGAGCATCAGTCCCATTTTAAGGGGGAAAAAGGGGAGAAATATTGTCTATCAACCAGTGGTAATTTGAATATTTCTCTTCCTTATTTATATTCTACCCTATAAGTTGTTGGTTGTTAATTGTTGTGATATTTTATTGTTTGACATTAGTAAATGTATTCAGTATTTATTAGACTCTTCTCCATAATGATGACTTTTTTCCTGGTTAAAACAAAAATGATCCTGGGAAAGGCAATATATTTTTAAATCCGCTAATGATTTGGACAATTTATATGAAATATTTTCTATTTTAATGTACAAACAATAAAATTTAATACAAACATCACACTGGCGATATTTTAGACTGGTCTCTTGCTGTTTGTAAGACAGATGGCAACATTTCTAAAGTTATAAATATAAATTATAGTGTATATGCCATTGGGTATTCAAATGCATAATTTCAAATATATTTGACTACTTATTTTTCATAAATATGTAAATATTTTGTTTATCTTTGGGGACCAAATCAATGTATTATATTCAAATAATAATCCAAAGGGAATAAATATCTCTTGAACTTGGTTGCAGAATTTATAATGAATATACTTTGCCAAAGTAAATGACTTTCAGGATCTGACTTTTCAAAGTGAGTAGCATATTGCAAAGAGAAACTGTTCTAACTGATATTAGAAGCTAACAATATTCTGTATTGGCTTTACAATGGGAAAATAGAAAATAACAAATTTGAAGATAATGAACAAGAGACAAAATGGAAATAAAAATTAATAAAAACTTATACCAACAAATCTCATTTATCAGTTTTTTCTTTAATGGTTTAATTGTTTTTTTAAAAAGCATTTTATTTAAAGCTGCAAAATTGACATTTTCAACATTACCTAATTTACCTAGAGGGAGCGCTTCTGTGTAGATAAAATCAAAGATTCTATTACAGGCTAATAGCTTACTTTCTCTGTATGTATCTGTGTCCCTATAGATCAATTATATTATAGTATTTCTGAGTTCAACAAAAGTTGTCCTTTAGTGAACTTTATCTAGTGTCATGTACACAATGTTCTCACATTCCTACCCAGATGACAATAAATGTTATTAGATCTTAATGAAAATCAAAATGTCCTGCATTCAGTAATTAGCTAGTAAAACTAATTATTTGAGGACCTACAAAACTAGTGTTAAAGGTGATTAAGCCAAGTTAATGATTATAAAAATAATTATACATACACAGTGAACTTCAGAATTCTAATTGGACTGTCTATCCTAGTTAATTAGATAATTAGCTCACCAAGATTATCGAAAAACTTTGAGCAGTTGGTAAAGTGCGTTCTTTAGAAATCTTACATTTACATGTGCTCTTGAAAATGATTTTATATCACAAATCCTCCAAAGTTAAAAGGTAACCAAATACTTTTCATTATTCATAATAATTAGTAGATATCCAATTAATGTTATTCTTACTAATTTCTTTCCATTTTAAGCAAAATTTCATCAAAATTGCAACGAGCTCCAAAAATACAAACTAAGATTAGGTGAATTTGTTGCTTGGTTGCCTCCAATTGAATAAATTCTGGAAGCTTATACTGTATTCTGTTAAGTATTCCAGGTATAAATTAGATCATCTATCCTGAATAATTCAATTATAATATCTTATGGAAAACTGTTTTTAGTTTGGTCAATTTTTGGCAGTTTTGACAAGTCTTTCTATTTCAAGTGATTGGAGCATTGTCTTACATATAAAATTATTTTAATGCTGCTATTTTAAAAGTATATACCTCATCAACTCACCATTATTTAGATCTGTTGAAGCGCAGTGTGAAATAACCAAGTGTAGTGAGCTGGGACTGGCATAATTAGCTTCACTCACACACACACACACACACACACACACACACATATATGTTTGTTGGCAATGACCTACACACACAACAACAATAATAATAATAATAATAATAATAATAATAATACATAAATTCTCTACTTCCATAATAATTATGTTTGATATTATAATTATTTGTTCAGAAATTTTCTCACCCAATAAATAGATTGTTCTAAAGAGTAGACTCGACATGTTTCATATTCACAATATTTTTCTGTAATGCTTTGCTCTTAGAAGAATCCCATTAAATATTTGTTGAATATGTGGTTATGGTTTAGAAGAAATCAATAATTTTTTTCCAATTAGACTCTCATAAAGTTTTGATTTAAAAGTTATTCACAATTTGTAAATTTAAAAAGGACGGATAATTTTGCTAAATATTTATTTTCAAATTTTCCTATCCAGGAGGTGACTATATATAACAGGGAACATATTTAAAATTTATCATTATAGTACAGATGTTTTGAAATTGCTTCTTTGATTGCAGTTGTTGTTAGTTAGTTATCTAGATCTTTGGGAAGGACAAACACAGAAACCTCTATGGATTAGGTTACCAGTAGAAATTCAAACTTTGCCCAACAACCTGAATTCTTAGAATAAAGATAATTCGGTTCACTGCCAACCAGTGGCACAATCAAATATGATCTTCCTAAGTTCAGTCAGAAAAACAGAGTCATTGTAGGCATGAAAAGAAAGTGGATATAGGTTCAGAATTAGGGGATCCATGGATGCAGGGGAGGCTAGTGGAGTGAAGTTTGAAACACTGCTGTGTGTTGGCTGTATGCCTGTCTTCTTTTGAGAAATGTCTGTTCATATCCTTTGCCCACTTTTTGATGGGGTTGTTTGTTTTTTTCTTGTAAATTTGTTTGAGTTCTTTGTAGGTTCTGGATATTAGCCCTTTGTCAGATGTAGATTGCAAAAATTTTCTCCTATTCTGTGGGTTGCCTGTTCGCTCTGATGGTAGCTTCTTTTGCTGTGCAGAAGCTCTTTAGTTTAATTAGATCCCATTTGTCAATTTTGGCTTTTGTTGCCATCACTTTTGGTGTTTTAGACATTAAGTCCTTCAGGGAAATGCAAATCAAAACCACAATGCGATAACATCTCACACCAGTTAGAATGGCAATCATTAAAATGTCAGGAAACAACCGGTGCTGGAGAGGATGTGGAGAAATAGGAACACTTTTACACTGTTGGTGGGATTGTAAACTAGTTCAACCATTATGGAAAACAGTATGGCGATTCCTCAAGGATCTAGAACTAGAAGTACCATATGACCCAACCATCCCATTACTGGGTATATACCCAAAGGATTATAAATCATGCTGCTATAAAGACACATGCACAAGTATGTTTATTGCGGCACTATTCACAATAGCAAAGACTTGGAATCAACCCTAATGTCCATCAGTGACAGATGGATTAAGAAAATGTGGCACATAGACACCATGGAATACTATACAGCCATAAAAAAGGATGAGTTTGTGTCCTTTGTAGGGACATGGATGAAGTTGGAAACCATCATTCTCAGGAAACTATGGCAAGAACAGAAAACCAAATACTGCATGTTCTCACTCATAGGTGGGAACTGAACAATGAGATCACTTGGACTCGGGAAGGGCAACATCACACACTGGGGCCTATCATGGGGAGGGGAGAGGGTGGAGGGATTGCACTGGGAGTTATACCTGATGTAAATGATGAGTTGATGGGTGCTGACGAGTTGATGGGTGCAACACATCAGCATGGCACAAGAATACATATGTAACAAACCTGCACGTTGTGCACATGTACCCTAGAACTTAAAGTATAATAATTATAAGGAAAAAAAAAAAAGAAACAAAGAAACACTGCTGTGGGCTAGTTAGAGCAGTGAAGAGCTAGAACAGAGAGAAATGAATCTTGAACAGAATGAGCCAAAGCTTTTAGAAGTAAGTTTGAGGACGAGTCTGAAAAGTCTCTCCAAAGTGGAAAGTGGTTGCAAGGTGGAAAATCGAAACTAGTGGAGAGGTCCTAACGCCATTGTCTCTGCACATCAGCAACTCCAAAGAATAATGCTTTTTGCCTCTTTTCCACCTTCTAAGTTGATGACAGTTTCTGTCCTTGCAAATTCTAACCCTGAGTCATATAAAAAAGGACATTTGGAAATAGTTTCTTATGTTGAAAGGAAATTGCACTGGTGCTTCGTTAATAACAGATAAATCTGAAATAAACCTAAAAATACATGAAAATAAAAATATATGTATCAGAAATTATTAGTCAAGATAAATAGATGCTTACTGATTGTGTGTGATTGTTGACTTCATGTGATTATAATCATAGAACTGTTCAAGGAATTCAGTGATTGTAAATTAAAACAAGGAGCTATGACTTTAAAAGAGACCATTTTTCTTATTTGCATGACTGTCTTAGTGAACTTTTCCATTCAAATGTATAATGTTGAATGCATTAGATAGGTACAAAATAGAACATTATTCAGTGGGGGAAAGTTCATATGCCAAAATCATGTAATTCAAATTACAATTAGTTGGAATATGGGCAAAATCTTAGACTGAGAGGAAGGACTGGATAGGCTGTCAAGATGCAGATGGGCTAGGGCTTCCCTGGAGTTACTAGGAGTCTAAGACACCAAATCCAGAGAGCTAAAGTAAATTCAAACCCATAAGGCTCAACAACATTTGGTATTCATGTGGTCTGGTCCTAGAGATTTGTGTGTGCCGAGGTTTGCAGGAGCCGATTTGAGTTGTGCTAGTTTATGATCTCAGATAGATAAAGCTTTTAGTCCTAGAAAGATATTTTGGGCTTTTGGGGTGATGTAAAAAAATGGTAAAATAAATAAATTAGTTCAGATGTATGGTTACGAACTGCTTAAATCCAGGGGAAAAAATAATTCCTAATGAAAAAAAAAAAAAAAAAAAAAAAAAAAAAAACCTTTATAGGAGAATGAACAAGTGCACTGAGACTAACACAAGAAAAGTAAATGTAATTCCTGTATTGAAACCCAAACTGTCCAATTCATACCTTGTCAATGAGACCCAATGTAACGGCTGCACAGACTCATCCAAGAGCAGCCACTTAATGTGAATAAATAAGAGGAGCCAAGGTTTCTTCCTCTGCCCCAGTTTTTCAGGCTGAAGACTTGACTATTCATGAAACCCGACATGAGAGTAGCAGGTGACCATACTCCCAGTGTGAGGTGAGGTTTTCCCTAATACATCTTGTCGTGTTGGGTTTATAAAAGGATGCTTGTCTTTAATTCGCATGGTGTTGGGACTGCCAGAGGAAACACAACAAAGCGTGTGAATCAACATTTCCATATCTGAGGAGAAAGAGAGAGAGAGAAAGAAGCCGTCCTACTATGTCAGTGTAGCAAAGGTTCAGAGCATTTTCTTAATTAAAAAATTATAGTCCAAATGTAAGATTCAGTTTCAGTCAAAAGTATATTGATTTTCAGAAGTATTAATATTTTCAAGTGTATTAATTTTAGAATTCAACATTTAAGCAGATTATAAACATTTTTCTGACTCATGATTATTCCACAAATATTTGCTGAAAAAAATAAAAGACTGACTGGGCGCAGTGGCTCACGCTTGTAATCTCAGCACTTTGGTAGGCCGAGGCAGTTGGATCACAAGGTCAGGAATTCAAGACCAGCCTGGCCAACATGGTGAAACCCCATCTCTGAAAAATACACAAATTAGCTGAGCATGGTGGCACGTGCCTGTAATCCCAGCTACTCAGGAGGCTGGGGCAGGAGAATTGCTTGAACCAGGACCCAGGAGGCAGAGGTTGCAGTGAGCTAAGATTGTGCCACTGCACTCCCACTCCATCCTTGGCTACAGAGCAAGACTCCAAAAAAAAAAAAAGACTATGGTTAGGGAAAAAAAAAAAGACATTATTCAGAAAAGTGCCAGGGACATAGTATTAAAGACAACTATAGTTAAGAAATTGATTAAAATATGGAAATATGTATGAAGAATAATTTTAGTGTATATTATTTTTCTGTGTAGCTATAATACATATACTTAACTTTATGCGAATATGTTACTTTTTTAGAGTGAACTTGATTTTGTAACATCATTTTAGAAAACATCTATATTAAATTCTATACAACCAATTTTGTAACCAAAACATCAGAGATTTGGTGTTGGTGCTTTTGCTTGCCACACAGAAATCCAATCACTGAGATGATGGGTATTGTCAGGAAAGAAGTCTGCATTCAGGTGCTGCAGTCAGTGAAAACAGATTAGTCTCAAATCTGTCTCCCATACTTACGAAAATTGAAGGTTTATATAGTGGGCGAGGAATGTAAAACAGGAATTAGGAAGAGTATGGAAGCAATCATGATACATGAGAGGGTCTGATGTCTCATTTTCTGCATGCAGTGATCTGCTGAGTTTCAGTCCCTTGTTTCATGGTCAGCTTCCTGAGGGAGGAGCTCAGGTAAAGCACATGTAAATTTCAAGTTTTAAAACCAGATGGGTCAATTTGTATGTGTATTCAAAAACTCATTAATTTCTATGAAACAATTGGGCCAGTTTCTATTGTCCAATATATAAATACTTCAAAAATTACATAATTTTGTTGTTACCATCTACTTTTAGATGGTAGATTACATATTTATCCAGCCTGTAAATTTTCTGCTTAGCATATTTTTAACAGCTCGTTATTGGTGATATTTATATGAGAATCTCATGGACAGATCTGGATTCCAAAGGGTGGATTCTTTATTTGGACCTTTTATATTGTCTTTAAACAGGGATGAAGTTATACATGTCTTCAAGAAGTTACTTCTACAGTTTGGAATGTCTTGCTAGTAGAAACTACTGAAAGATTTACTGGCCACAATTATATTACTTCAAACATGGCACACAATTTGTTATAGGATTTGTTTCAAACATTTATTGTCTTAATTTACCTTGGTGAGGTGTAGTGGAAGCCAGAAAATCCCCTTGAAACTCCACCTACTGCTCACTGAGATGCAAATCAGAACAAACAACTCATTGTCACATACCCTTGAGAAACTCTGGTTATCTAAGGATGCCCTTATCATTCTAATACCATTCACTTATTATCTTTATGAGTGATGATTTAGACTACTATTGGGACTAAAAGTAAACTGAAATAATACATGATCATCAAGAAAGTTTCTATAGCAAATATTTTTGTTTGGAGCTTATTTTATTTATAATTTTTCTTATACTATTAAAAATAACATGTATAGAGTAATATTTAATAATCCCTAATCTTGCAGATTAAAATAGTTTGCTCCTGCTATAAGGTATTTTTATATTCAGCAAATATATGAGGGGTATCTATGAGTAAGAAAATGTTTAGATACTTACTAGTGACACAGAAGTAAACAAAACAGACAAAAATCTTCACCCCGAGAGGTTTAAGTTTTAGTGAAAAATTTTCATTTAATTTCACAGTAGAATAGGTCAGAGAAATGTAAATAGGAAATCCCAATATCCAGTTAACCTCCTTTTATCCAATGTTGCTTGCTGGACTAGGCCCTCTGAGAATAGTTGTGCTCAATCCACAGGCTTCTGCCAAGTAACAGGAATGATATTGATCATTAATTTATTCCAGAACTATCTAAAATCTGCCCACAGATTTCAAAGTTGATTGTATTATGTATATGTAAAACATAGAAAATCTAATAAAAAACATTTCGCCTGAACAAAATTAATGTTTTTCAATATTTGCTTCACTTGAAAATAAAATATTATAGATAGACTTCTATCTCCTTTGGCTTTCTTAATCCCATTGCTATGCCCCTTAACAGATTTAACACTCTGTAATCACTAGGTAATATCCCTCTCCTAATTGTTTTATAAGTTTAATATATAAAGCCTTCTTAACAAAGTCATTTGTCTACTCTGTATGTGTGGACATACACAAACACAGACCTACATGTACACGTACAAGTATAATGTATACATGCTGATACATATAACTATCATCCATTCATTTAATTCATTTACATGAATATATCACAATATATATCTAATATTTTATAGCAGTTAAGATAATTTACACATGTTCTCAATTACACTAATCTTGAGATACATATTTTTAAATATAACATCTTGAGTGAATGTGTTGAATATTTTCATAGTGCATTTTGTTGGTAGATTTGCTCTTTTATAGTATTCGTATAAGTATGATATAATTTATCACAATTTGCTGCCAATTTTTTCTTTTTTTAACAACTAACGTACAGGTATATTTCATTTTCCCATATCCTTACTAATATATAAACATTAAAAAGTTGCCATATTTATGAAATAGAACATTTTAGTGTTAAATATTATTACCCTGATTACCAGTGAGGTTGAAAATCTTTTGATAGCTTTATTGAATATTTAGTTTTCTTCAGTTCTGAATTGTCTGTCGTATTTATTACCTAATACACTATTATCTTACTTTTCTTTTGAAATGTATGTATTAGAGCTTTTTATATATTGCAGAAAAAATTACAACATTCACTTAACCATAGAGGAATCATTAGTGAAATCTTATCAGATGCATTAATACACACTAATTTCTTAGTTACCACTGTTGAAAATTGTTGGCTTTGGTTCACTTTTTTCATCAATTGAATCAATAGTTTTTAATCCTGGTGTATATGAAAATCACCTGGGGAGCATTTAAAAGCTACAATGTCCTCTTCAGAGATTTTGATTCAATCAATCCATAATAGGTCTTGAGCTGTACATGGCTTTAGAAGTTTCCCAGCTGATTGCAATGTGAAATCTTCGTTGATAATCACTGGATTAGATGTGGTCAAGTCTTTCACTTACTATGCTGAAGAGAATACATAAAAATCAGTGGTGTACATTCATTTCTGCTCAGAGAAAGAGTTCTGATTTACAATTGTTACCTGCATTTCTGCTCCTCCTCCTACTCCTTTCAGGCGTGTGAACTTTCCTTGGCTCTTCAGGACCTTGGCTTCTCAGTCAGTTCCTGCCCTGGGCATGTTTTAATTCTCCTTTGAAAACCCATTCTTAAATAAACAGACTTCAAGTATTCCAATATTTCAAATATCTTATTTTTTTATTATTATTATACTTTAAGTTCTAGGGTACATGTGCACAACGTGCAGGTTTGTTTCATATGTATACATGTGCCGTGTCGGTGTGCCACACCCATTAACTCGTCATTAATGTCATTATCTTTTTCAACTTCTTCCTTTGATCCTTTCCATTTTATATATATATATATATATATATATACACATATACATACACACACACACGCATATATATACACACATATATAACATAATTATAAATACACACATATGTATATGTACAAATACACATATACATATGTGTGTATTTATATAATTATGTATAAAGCATACATATACACTTATATATAATTATATATATGTCATATATGTGTATTTTATATATGCACACTTACATACATATGTGTAAATATAACTATGTATATATGTATATGTGTATATATACACATATATAACATATATAGTTATATATACACAGAGCCATTGAAATCCCTGTACAGGTCTTTAAATCAAGTGGGCTCTAATATCATGACACTTTCTGTACTAGATCCAGCCCTAAAGAGGTCACTCACTCTTTTTTTCTGCCAGAGAAGGATGATTAGAATAAGACTCACCAAAATCCCATATTTTCATGTTGATCATTGTAACCGATGAAGCAAAAATCAACTGGGGTTGACTTTCTATATCTGTATCTATATCTATCTATATCTATATCTATATCTATATCTATATCTATATCTATAGCTATATCTATATCTATATTTATTTCCATGTGTCCTAACATGACTAAGTGTGCTGTAAATTAATAATACTAAGAAGAAACTTTTATGGATGAAAGAGTATAATAAACTTTTATATGATATGCTAGTCTTGAAATTCAGTTATTTCTGATATTATATATCTCATATGGTTGTGAATATTATAATAATTACATAGAAAATTTCACATTAATATTTTAATAATAACTATCATTTTATGTTCAGTGTTAACCCACCTGATCTTCTGTCTTTATAACTGTTAAAAAGATAAACTGAGCCCCTATTAAATTTGTAGAGGTTTATTTGAGCAACCAGTGATTCATAAATCATGCACCTTCAAACCAGAGGTGGTTTGGGACCTTAGAAGAAGAAACCTAATTCATGGACAGCCTTTCATTGTGCAGATGTGGAAGTCAAACACAGAATACATTTGACTGGTCACAGTTATACAGTTGCCTTATGTGGTCTACCCCACTGGAAAGTTCCTAGTTGAATTATAAGTTTGTTGGCTGCTTTTGATTGGATGAGTTTAAGCTTTGCTTTTCTTTAATATAGACATTTATTTAAAGAAACTCAAGTTAAGTTTCTCTTTTGTTTTCAAACCAAGCAAAGTTAAGGTCACTATGAGGGCTAGCTAGCTTTGTCTGCTGAGGGATTCTTTAGACTTGGTCTCCATTTTCATTTACTTTCACATTACTAATCCAGGGTTTATTTATCATTTGAACAGGAGCCATACTGATATTGTCTCTATGTACCAATATATTTGTGCTTCTAAATTTATATTCTGGCTACCTCTCCCCTTTCCAGGCTCACCAGGCTTCTTGCATAAATTATTGTGTACACTGCATTTGCATGTCTGTCGTCTTGCCTATGTTATTTTTTTTCTCAGTAAGACAGCTCTTTTTCACATACATCTTACTTAATTTTCAAGGTTCAGCGCAAATCCAGAAATTCCTTCCTGAGGCCTCTACAAACATAATAAATAAATATCTTCTTAATTCTCTGTAGTCTTACTTTGTTCTCCTTTTATACTTCTTAGATAGAAAGGTATGCACTTGTAGATCCACTGCCTCTACGTGATTCTAATGCGAATAATAGCATTAATTCACCATTGCCTTGACAGAACATAACATGTAAAGCCTTGGCAATAATAGTTGTGCAACAAATATTTGCCTGTTAAATGGAATTGAATATAACCCAATCAAAAACATAAGACAAAAAAAAAATATGTAGGATCAGGTATACACTCATTCAACACTTATCTGTAGATAAGTTGATGCATATTTTATTTGGTTTAGAAGAGTGAATTAATCAATATTATCAATAATTGTAGTTATTAGAAATTCTATATTGGACAACTGTTACATAAATTTGTACAAGAAAAACAATAGCTATGTATAGTTTCATAATACTACACATATGCAGATATTTTGAAATATGAGATTATACAACATACTACTTCCATGTTTAATTTATTTTTTGGACAATTTCTGCCTTGAGTAATAATAAAGTATACTTGGAAAATGTTATTAAATTAAATTTGGTATGATTAAAATCGTGGTAAGTGGCTATAACAAATATAAAAACAAAAATCACTAGAAGAGGCATTATATTAATTCAAAGTAATGAGTAAGTTGAAATTGTTTAAAAATGCAAACTTCCTTATTATGAAGCTTATTACTTAATACAATAGACTCATCATCAAATTTATCAAATATATTTTCCCTTTAGATAAAAGGCACAAACAAATGGATTAATCTAAAAAAGAGGTGTTTGTTTGGAACCTTCATTGAATCAAACAGATTCTTAAAAAATAATGAAAAGTTTTTGAATTCCATATAACATTTTCTCTCCAGTAGCTCACAAATCATTGGGAGTTCTAATGTAATATATATGCAAGCAGCCATCCTGGCAGAGTGGTATCAGTGCTTGACCATCAAGCTTAGTGCTCAGTAAAGATGCAACTAGCCTTCTTATTTTTGCTTTTGTCCAGGATAAGCCTACCAGTCATCTGGCCAAAGCACTCCTGCCAAAATCATCATCTAAAGACCAGCAGCACTGGCATCCTGTGCGGGATTTGCAAAAACCTCAACATCTTGGGGCTTCTACAGACCTCCAGAACAAGAATCTGCACTTTAGTAAGATTCTCAGGTGATTTGTGTGGGTCTGAAGGTTCGAGAACGACTTGTTACACAGCAACAAGATCCCTACATTACTTTTAATTTATAACCCAGATAGGTAACACTGATATCCAACTTTCTCTTGAATAGCCTTCTACTGACTGATAGTACTGCTTTTCTACACCATTTTTTTCCGTTTGTTACCACTTAGATCATTTTCTTCATCATTTCTTTGTCTGCTGTTGGCTGCTTCTTGAGATACTACTTTCCTTCCATTTCTTCAAGTCGTTGCTGATTATTTTCACACACCAACCCAATGGCCTTTGTGCTCAGCAAGGGGCAGCACAATTTAGTGCTTGCCTTGTGCAGTGTTACCACTTCCAAAGTTACTATTCTGCTCTCTCAACATATTTTTGCTTTGTGAAAACCCATAACATAAAACAAAATCAGATCCCGACATTAGAGAACTAGCTCATGCAGGCCAATTGCCTACAAAGCCAATTGGCTGCTATAGTTCAGAAAGCAGAATAGCTTAAGGGCATCTGTCAAATTAATTTTATTTTATTTAAAACCTGCATTGGAACCTCCACTTCTGCTGCTTCTAAGGTCCAACTGAAATGGCATCAATTCCAAGCTCTGATCTACTGGCTAAAGCCAGAGCAGTAGCAATAATTCTACTAATTCTACTTCCAAGAAGACAAACACTTGCTTGTCCAAACATGTAAGTCAAAACAAAACAAAACAAAACAAACAAAAAACATATAAGTCAAGTTAGAAGGGCTTGTTTCATTACTGGTTACTAATTTTTAGTTAGTATACCAGGATTCATACTAAATGGACTTTCTTTTTCGTATTTTGAGAAACAGTCACATTTGAAAAATATCTGTGGCATGAGGTCAGTAATATTGAGCATAGCATGTAATTGTCCAGGAGAGGCATATTAAAAATACTTCTCCTCTGTAGATTTGAATGTATCTTATAGGAGGTTGGGCCCCTCACTGAGCATGATTATGTTATTTTATTATAGAGTTTCTTGAAAGTATTAGTCTGTTCTCGCATCGCTATAAAGAAACACCCAAGACTGGGTAATTTATAAAGAAAAGAGGTTTAATTGACTCACAGATCTGCAGGCTGTACAGGAAGCATGGCTGGGGAGGACTCAGAAAACTTACAATCATGGTGGAAGGTGAAGGAGAAGCAGCCGCATCTTACCGGACTGGAGCAGGAGGGTCCGGTGGGAAGTCACACACTTCTAAACAATCAGATCTTGTGAGAACTCTATCACAAGAAAAGCACCAAAGAGGGAAATCTGCCCCTTTGGTCCAATCACTTCCCACCAGACCCCACTTCCAACATTGGAGATTACAATTTAACATGAGATTTGGGCAGGGACACTAATCTAAAACACATCAAGAATGTTGTATGATTAAGAATATTGGAGGAAGCTCAGTGAAAGTGGACATAGATTTTTTTTTTTTTAAATTGATTTTAGTCTACTTTAATTTTCTAGTTTAGGTTGTGCTTAATCATACGGATAATATTGTAGTATTTCTTGTTAACATAATCCCTACAGGTCTCTCTTTGCCTTTAAGATAATATTACTCAGCATATTATAAAGATTCTTTTAATTTTTGTACTTTCAGAAAATCTTGTGGATCCATTTTAATTAACACACTCATTTTTTGCATCCCTAATTTTAGAGGATATCACCTTTAACTTCTTAATGGGGAAGACAAAGACTTAAGATACTGGCATGACCATTTACTGTAGAGAGAATATAGACAGAATGTAGAAATGCTTAGAAATATATGTTTAATTTCAAATTGCACTTATGCCACCATTCTTTCAATTCTGTGATCTACTGCATTAATTGACATTGCTTATGAACCATCATAGTCATATAAATAATATTCTCTGGATACCCGATCCATCTATAGTATCCAAAAGGACATATTTCAAGGCAGGTGCAATATCAGGTCTTTAAACATAGCTCCCGTATGTGGAAATCTAATGAGTTTGTCACTGGTTAGATGCTTTGGGTTTAAATGGATTTATAACTCAACTTCATTCAATTTATACAGTCAATGAAATCTAAAGTATTTCTTTTGATATCTCCAGTTCAGTTGATAAACAGTATGCATTGACTTCACATGTCAGGTTGGCAACTAGTGGAATTTAATCAGTGGCCCACTTCATATTCCTTCCAAATAAATTATAAGATAAGAACAGAATACTAATACAGTTTTTATATAAAATAAAAAAGAGTAGATCATTGTCATCCTCACATCAATAAAATTGGAACTGTGGGCCAGGTACACTGGTGATGAAAATGATGCATTAGCTAAATTTAAGATTGTATACAGCTTGCCTGGGGCTAGGTTAAAGTATTTTCCAAGTTAAAATAATGCCTACCATTCCTTTTGTAATATTGAGAATATGTGACCCCTATGGAAATAGTTTACTGTGAATTGATATATTTCATATGGTTATTTTATGGACCTAAGATGTTCAAGGTATTAATTTATAGTGGCACAAATCAACCATCTTTTGCCATTATTAAATAACTAAAATTAATTGATTGTATTATAAGAGATCAAGAACATATATCACCCAAAGACTTATTGTGGAACTATTTCTGTAAGTTGAATTAAAAATTGCATGAGCCGGGCGCGGTGGCTCAAGCCTGTAATCCCAGCACTTTGGGAGGCTGAGGAGGAAGGATCACGAGGTCAGCAGATCAAGACCATCCTGGCTAATATGGTGAAACCCCGTCTCTACTAAAAATACAAAAATTTAGCCAGGCGTGGTGGTGAGCTCCTGTAGTCCCAGCTACTCCTGAGGCTGAGGCAGGAGAATGGCGTGAACCCGGCAGGCAGAGCTTGCGGTGAGCGGAGATCGCACCACTGCACTCCAGCCTGGGCAACAGAGGGAGACAATTATTGGTGCAATATTGGAAGATACTTTTGATGCTCATAAAAAAGCTGGAATATTTACCCAACTCTAATGTATGGTAGTACAGGCACCAGATCTTAAATCTTGATAGGATCTATGGTTCGTATATTCTGAAGACTCACACTACTAGTAGTAAAGCAGGTGTGTCTAAAATCTCCTTGGAACCTTACTCCTTCTACCATAAAGTTTAGTCATAAATATAGATTCTGTAGTGCAGTGATCATAAATACACCTTCTCTTCCCAGACTTCATTCTATCACTCAATACCAAATTTATGGCTGTTGGCTTATATATCAGTCATAATTGTGTTAAGTGCTTTTGTTTTAGTCTCCATAGTTACATAGTTTAGATCAAAGAGTTATAGCAAAATGCTTTTTAAGTCCTTAGAAAGTTTCTATTGTTAGCATGTTGACTCTGGTCTAAAATATTCATTATAGTCTATCCTCTTAGATAGGAAGTCGATTAGGATCCTCCTTAAATAGACTTACAGGGCTTTAAGGTTGCATTCAAAGTGTTATATCAGAGAAACAATTGCCTTCTGAATGTTGGTAATTAGATTAATAAAGGGATGAAATGATGATGAAATCTTTCATCTCTGGGTTAATGTCAGTAGATAAGTTTCCTGGATATAGAAGTTCATACTCTTTTAATCATTTCAACTGTTCCTTTGCGTCTTCATACTTACTCAGTGATGTAAGCATTAGTTCATTGGAATTCTAAGCATTAGCTCACTCAGACTGTTAAAAATCTTCTGAAAGTATGACTGGGTTGGAGTTAAAATTAAGGTTGCAGTGTGAGATAATGTACTCTTATGTGACTTCTTTGACTTATTGTCTATTGTTCAGATGTACACCAAAGATTCTGAGATATCTAATACTTTTGGCAAGGGTTTAGCAAGGCAATAAAGGGTTAGGTCGTACTCTCCCTGTTATTGGTATTCTACTTTTTATATCTTGTTCTCTCCATTCCTAAGACATTCCACCCCCCAGGCGATTGCAAGTGCATCTTACAAAAGTAATTTGATTTTTCTCTCTTTACACTTTATTAGCTGGAAATCCAGATTTACTACCTGTAAATTAATTATATATTTTTCTGTCCACTCTTTACAACAAACCTTATAACTCTGTATAAATTTTCTCCTTGGCAGAGTTCATCCATTAGAAATTAAGTGCTGCTTTTTTGCTAAAAAAAAGTTACTAATATTTGTTTTAAACTCACTAGGCCAGTCAGGAAGTTTTCCTGTTGCCATAAAGTTAGAAAGCCTTCTATAGGGATGTTATGGGCAACAGACTCTTGGAGGTAACTTAGCTTCTACCCAGTGTTTTCGAGTCCCTCATCCTTCATTTCCCTATTTCCTGACTTTCTCAAACTTCTCATCTTTGACAGAAAGCCAAGGCTTTTACAATGCGCTGAACTCAGAGATAAATTCAACAACAGCTATTTGAACTACTATAATAGTTTCCCTTTCAAAAATCCCAACACTGAGCCAAATTTCCTGGTGGCCATGAACTGATATTTAGATGTGACTTTCTCTTGTCTTTTTGGATAACACAACATTTCATTCCTCAGTGAGGTATATTTCCTGTCATAATCATGATTATTATGAGATTCATAAACAACCTTTGTGTCAGACCTGTACAGCAGATCTTAAGAGGTTATTTAGCAGGGAGGTTGGCAAGATCCGTGAAATATAAAATGGTTCTGCAATTTGTTGGCATTTCTGTATCCCATCCAACCACTTATTGTTGGAAAAAAAATAGTGAAAGGTAGAGATATTGAAGAATTCGACCATTTGGTTATTCTGAGATCTTTTGTTATCTTCAAATCTTCTGCCTCTGGCATTACAATCATCTTGTCAGACAATGTGGAATTATATTCATTTGAATGTTAAACTGAAAATAAACAAGCCCATTCACTTATTATTCTTATGAATTCTATCAGTGCCTACTGGCTGATCATGCAATGAAAACTGCATATATGATTTTCTTTTACATTTAATTTATTTTTGTTTTTAATAACATTTTACTGGAAAATAATAAACACTATTACCTAATATTGCTCTTTGAAATATGATTAAACCTGGAATTATCATAAAAGAGCATTTTTTCATTCCCTAAGTTTTATAGCAACACTATTGTCAAAGGGCATTGACAGGGCTATGATGAACTAGAAGTCTCTTATTTATTTTCTTTCAGCCTTTTTTTCACCTGTTCAGAAGAAACTGTCTAGAAAATTTAGTAGTAAGGAGTTTGTATAATAATAAGGGTGTTAGAAAAACAAAGGTCCCTAGAAGACATAATTTAGTTCATGCAGAGAGTATACACATTATCTGAGTTCATGGCCTAAGCAATTAGGCTTTAATAAATGTAAAGTTTATCATGTACCCAGCTTATGTTTTCACTGTGCCTGAAAAGCAGTTCTAATATATCGCCAAAGATAAATATCTCAATATTTTTGTAATGTTCTTTAACATGGAGAATGCACTTAGTTTCATCCACTTCCTATGAAATTCTTAATCATTTAGTCTTTGACGAAATAATTAAACAACTACGAGCATGCTTAAAATCATGTAAATCAGAATATAATATCTGCTACTATTCTTACGAAATAATATAATGATTTGTATATAAGTGTAATAATTACCTTAATATTACTGTATGACTGGCTGCTATCTTCATTATTGTGCTATAGCTTTATTTAAAAATATCTCCAACTAAATGAGGCTTTCTTTTGGGGGGATTATTAATAAAAAAAAAATTAGCTTAAAATGTGGTAGATTTTGTTATGTGACCAAAAATGAAACACTCTCATATTTAACAGTCGATTGCAATATATATCATCATTATATTAGTTAACAGCATACAATGAAATTTAGCTAAATTAACTCTCTTGAGAAAAGCTTTGGGAAGGAAAACAGAACAGTAGGTGGTCAAACATTATAGTCTCAAACACAAAACAAAACCTCACAGTCTCAAGACCTGGGGAGTGAGAATGAATAAAAGAAAAAATACCGAACAGAACAATCTGAGGTGTTGTTAGAGTCTCTTAGGAAATCATATAACAAGATTCAGGAAAAAAAAAATTAAACCTCCAAAAATGGAGAGTTAGTGATAATAAAAACTGAGAGTAAATTATTGGTATCTGAAAGGTTAACATGTAAAGTGGGAAAAGCAGAGCCAAGGACAGAAGAGATAACTAAAAAGGTAACCCTTTCTCACCATTAGGAAACCAAACATAAATCTTAAGAAATAGGAGAGAAAAAAATGAGGTGGGAGAAAAAAAAGGGTAAGAGGAGGAGGAGCCACTGGAAAAGGAGGAGGAGTAGGAAAAGTTTAAAAATGAATTTCTAACATACAGCATGGAAGTGAAAAATAGGAATAATAGAAAATGTCAATTACTGCTTTCAATAGAAATTTCTTATGATTTGAGGTTACAAATGGCAAATGATTATTATTAGTTATGGGGAGTTTGTTTATAAATAAGGTAGAATAGATCATTTATGTCTTACTAATATCTTGTAAATTTGAGTTCCAGTAGTATAAATTGATCTACATTGAAAACTATATAACAAATGCATTTAATAGAGAGGTTTACTAATATGTTACATATATATTTTTGATCTATCACTTCTTTTCTGTAATGAAACAATATTTAAAATACAGAAGTGTTTTCAGTGTACATTAAGAAAATGTGAACAAATAAAAGTTGCTCATGAATTTATTTTTTAACACGGAAATATTAGATAATCATAACTTTTTATTATTACTAAAGGTGCCAATATGTCCTAGTGATTTTAAGAGCAAAGTGCATTATAATATTATGAAAAACAATTAGATCTTTAGAATGTAGAATAAGCAGTAACACATTTGATATTTATTTAAAGAAAGCCAGGGATCAGAGTTATTGCTGTGATCCTTAGCAAGTGGTAAAGGAAATACAAAAACACAATTTTCTATTCATGAAATTGCTTGTATTTCAAAGGTTACTATTGGTAATTCCAACAGCCATTGCAGCAACAAAAAGAAACCTAGGGAGGTAGTCACTGAAAATTACGTACAGTAGAGCAAAATAGTTTAAAAAAAATATTTGAATTTCAACATTTAAAATAAATTATATACATATATATGCATATGTATACAGTCACATGTCACTTAACAATGGGGATATGTTCTGAGGAATGCTTCTTTAGTCGATTTTGTCATTGTATGTACATGTAATAGTGTACTTACACAAACCTAAATGGTATAGCCTCCTGCCTATGTAGTCAGTATAATATAGTGATTACTGTAGGCAATTGTAACACAAGGGTAAGTGTTTGTGTGCTTAAATATAGCTAAACATAGAAAAGGTACAGTAAAAAACACAGTTTAAAAGGTAAAAAATGGTACTCATTTATAGGGCACTGATTATGAATGAATCCTGAAGGACTGGGAGTTGCTCTGAGTGAGTCAGTAAGTGTTAAGCAAATTGTGAAGTCCTAGGATATCACGGTTTACTACTGCAGACTTTATAAACACTCTACTTTCAGGCTACAATAATTTATTTCAAAAATTCTTTTTTTAATAATAAACTAATCTTAGCATACTGTAACTTTTAAATTTACAAATTTTTAAGCTTTTTAAAGTTTTACTCTTTTATAATAACACAGTTTAAAACACAAATTTACAGCTGTACAAAAATACTCTTTTTATATCTTTATTTTATAATACATTTTTTATTTAATTTTTTAACTTTTAAAAATTTTATTTTTTGTGGAAAACTAAGAAACACCTTAATTACAGGTCAGGGTCATTAATATCACTGTTTCTGCCTCTACATCTTGCGTTACTGGAAACTCTTCTGGGGCAATCAGGGTCAGGATCATTAATATCACTGTCTTCTACCTCTTCAACATCTTGTGCTACTGGAAAGTCTTCCAGGGAAATAACACATATGGTGTTGCCAACTCCTATAATAACAATGCCTGGATATTAGCCCTTTGTCAGATGAGTAGATGCTCGTCATCACTGGCCATCAGAGAAATGCAAATCAAAACCACAATGAGATACCATCTCACACCAGTTAGAATGGCAATCATTAAAAAGTCAGGAAACAACAGGTGCTGGAGAGGATGTGGAGAAATAAGAATGCTTTTAAACTGTTGGTGGGATTGTAAACTAGTTCAACCATTATGGAAAACAGTATGGAGATTCCTCAAGGATCTAGAACTAGAAGCACCATATGACCCAGCCATCCCATTACTGGGTATATACCCAAAGGATTAAAAATCATGCTGCTATAAAGACACATGCACACGTATGTTTATTGCGGCACTATTCGAAATAACAAAGACTTGGAATCAACCCAAATGTCCATCAGTGACAGACTGGATTAAGAAAATGTGGCACATATACACCATGGAATACTATGCAGCCATAAAAAAGGATGAGTTTGTGTCCTTTGTAGGGACATGGATGCAGCTGGAAACCATCATTCTCAGCAAACTATCGCAAGAACAGAAAACCAAACACCACATGTTCTCACTCATAGGTGGGAACTGAACAATGAGATCACTTGGACTCAGGAAGGGGAACATCACACTCCGGGGCCTATTATGGGGAGGGGGGAGGGGGGAGGGATTGCATTGGGAGTTATACCTGATGTAAATGACGAGTTGATGGGTGCTGACGAGTTGATGGGTGCAGCACACCAACGTGGCACAAGTATACATATGTAACAAACCTGCACGTTATGCACATGTACCCTAGAACTTAAAGTATAATAAAAAAAAAAAAAATGCCTTCTGGAATACCTCCTGAAGTGCCTGCCTGAGGCTGTTTTACAGTTAACGTATTATTTTTTAAATGAGTAGGAATACACTGTAAAATAATAATAAAAAGGACAGTATAGTCAATGCATAATCCAGTTACATTGTCTTTTATTATAATTATCAAGTATTAGGTACTGTATATAATTGTATGCATGCAAAGTTCTATACTTTTACAGGACTGGCAGGGCAGTAAGTTTGTTTTGCAATAAACACGTAAGTAATGCCTTGTGTTACAACTTTATGATGACTAAAAGGTCATTAGGAAGTAGAATTTTTTTTGCTTTTTTATAACCTGTGGGATCACCATTGTGTATGTGGTCTGTTGTTCACTGAAACATTGCTATACAATGCATGACTATAAAATATATGATACATGTATACATAGTCACATTGCAATACTTACAGGATCTTTCTGATTAGAATTGGCCACATAAGGTATTTTTAAAGTTGTAGTTAATCTCTTAATTTTTATTCTTACTCATAAAATACATTTTCAAAGGTATATCTGAATTTGCAACATAGATTCCCCTTTAAGTAGCATTTCCAGTTTTCCCACACTAATTAGTGTATACAAACTGAAATAATAATAATGCAGATTTCACTAAAGTTAGGAGACAATTCAGTAAAGCCATTTCTCTAGGAATTGCATTTCTTTAGCTCCTACCAACAGAATGATGAATCCAAAATTTACATACACATCCAACAATATTTCGCAACCTCCGTAACTTCATCCCTGTATCTATTGGACATTTCCACACGGATGGCACATCAGCACCTAAAATTTTACATTTTCATACTTCAAAGATGCCTATCCTCTATAGTTCATTCCTTAGTGGATGACTCTACAATCCACCCAGTTATCAACTAGTCTGAAAACATCCTAGTCAGAAAAGAAGACATCTTACATGCCTTCCTCTTTTTTTTAATATTTCTATATTTCAATGAAGTTAACAATTTTGTCTCACAAATTTCTATTGTATCTACTTATTCGTATCTAAGTCCATGCTAGTACTTTAATTCAGGGCCACATCTTTACTTTCCTGGCTTCTTATCTAATCTTGTCTCCTCACACTCCTTTTTACACTCACATTAAAACATCTTCTCATTAACATACATATTTAGTCTTGTTATGCCTTTACTCACAGTTTTGAAATGGTTCATTTTAACTTCGAAACGCATCAAATATGACATCACATTCCCTCATAGTACGCACACAACAAAGTTCTTCTTTAAATCTCTTTGTATACTCAATCACTCTCAAACTTTTGGACTTTGATTTTCCTGTTCCCTGCCATTCGACACGTTGTTTCCTTTGTCTTAAACACCTACATTGGATTTTTCCATTGAATCTCAATAAAACCATGCTGTCTTCTGTAAAGAATTTCCTAATGTTGTTCATGAAGGCCCAGAAAAAATTCCAATTTAATACACATTATTTCTCTTACAAACTTCCTTTATAGTAAGAGCCAAAATGTATTAGGCTTTTCTATAATATTTGTGGGATATGCCCTCATGCAAAAATGTAGACAACTCATTTTATTTGGAGCCTGAAGGCTTCTAACTCAATACCAGTATTCCCAACTATATTGCCATCATTCCCTCTCCTATGAAGATAATTTTCTTTGTGAAGAAAAGGAGGCAAATTCATACTTTTTAAAACTTCAAGTGCCTCCTTCATGAACTGTATGACATTAGTAACATTGTTATCAAATCATCAGGCATTCAGTTTAGCTCCTGCTGCTCACCACACAGACAGACAATCACTGAGACAATGAGTATTGCCAGGGAAGAAGGCCTTAATCAGGTGCTGCAGTTGAGGCGATGGGAGATCAGTCTCAAATCCATCTGCCTGACTGACTAAGCTCGGGGGTTATATAGCAGGGAAATAATGTAGCTACATGCCAGTAAACAGGAATTTGGGAAGAGAAAGGAAAGCATGAAGATATGGGGTCTGGCATCTCATGGTCTGGATCTGGTGATCTGGTGAGTTTCAGTTCCTTGTTATTATCTGGGATGACTGAGGATCTGTTTCCTGAAGAAGGAACTCAGATAAGAGAAATGTAGTTTCAAGCTTTAAGTTTGAGAAGGTCAATTCTATCTTTATTTTAAAAGACTGGAAACATGAATTCTATGAGACAATCGGGCCAGTTTCAATATTTATACTAATCGGGCTGAATTTACTATAAAAAATATCTATGTATTTACTAAGCTGTTTACATAGGATGCTTACTAACTTGATGGACTCTACGGAACCATTTTTCAGAGATATATTAAATATGTTAATGACCTCCAGTCTTGTTAAAGCTCAATTTATTTTTCCTTCCATTATCTTCTATGTAGCATAAAAACAGAGGATCTGGGACATACAACTTGATTTCATCCTTCTATATTGGTTAATGCCCTGGCTTATACTGGCTTATACTGGTTATACTGGCTTAATGTATCTGATGTATCAACCAAGCACACACTATGGCAGCATCATCATAACTGAGACATGCTAAAAAATTGCTTTTCAAATATCAGAAAGAGAATTAGTTACCTTTTAGTACTTAGAGACACAACATTGACTATCCTTGTGTTATCTTCAAGGTATCTGTTGTTATAAGTTGGCAGAAATCTAGTTTATCAAAGTTGCCAAAAGGTTACTAAGTTTTATAAATATCACTGGTAATTCAACCCCCACTTCTACTTAATCCTGTAGCCCCCAAATATAACCTTCTCATGCAAGGGAATTATGTTAGCTGAAACATGGCTATGTCTACAATTGTCTTCTCAAATAAAAGCCTGTAATTCCTTATCTTTATTTTGATTTATCTCTCCAGAACTCACTGTTACATCAACAAAAATAATAAATTCAACATCACAATATGAGGTAACACATATATATGTTTAAAAATCTGTTTCCCCAGAAAGTTAATTCACACCAACATCAATGACTTTTTGTGAGAGTAAGAAATTCTTAGATAGAAAGCTGAAACTGGACATCACAGAAGACAGAATTGGGGGAATTTTAGAAGATCAAATATTTGCTAAGTGCAAATAAATTCAAACCCAGATCTCTGTGACTGCAAAGTCTATCTTCCTTGCAATGAATTTCCTAGTACTTGTGCCTAATATTCTTAGATAAAATCTAGAGCAAACCTAGGCAGTTACTAAAGCCCAGTCTTCTGAATGATGCTCTACCACAATAACTAAGTACAGGTTGCATCTGAGAATGATTACATTCGAGTGTTCATTCCTAAATCTAAGTTCATGGATAGGGAAACACTGACACTTTAAAACAGATCTGTTACCATCCAATATAACAAAAGTATGAGGACACTGTATTAGGTCAAAGAGAGTCCCGGAAGGTTTATAGTATTAAGAGAATCACAGATGATCTTGAAAAGCATTGGGAAAATGACAGGCACGAAAGCCCATGCCTAAAATGCTGGCATTTTGCAAGGCTGAGGCAGGAGGAACACTTACGCTCAGGAGTTCAAGACTAGCCTGGGCAGTACAGTGGGATTTTCATCTCTACATTTTTTTTTTTTTTTTTAACAAATTAGCTGAGTATGCTGGCATAGGCCTGTAGCCCCAGGTACTCATGAAGCTGAGCTGGGAGGATCGCTTGACTGCAGCCTACATTACTCCACTTTACTCCATCCTGGGTGACAGAGCAAGAAGCTGTCACAAAAAAAAAAAAAAAAAAAAAAAAAATTATCATATTTATAAACGTGGCTACAAATCCTACCATGCTATTAATTATACATCTCGGAATAAAATAAATCTCTAGCATTCTAAAATTCAGTTACCCAATTTTTTTAAGTGAAAAAGTGAGAACAAAATTTTTTGGACACATTCATCCTTCATTAATATAAATAAATGTCAGTCCAAAACATAAAAATGTTTAATTTGAAAAGGAAATAATTACATTTCCTCTAAACTTACATCTGCAAAGAATGAATCAAAAGCCAGAGTATGGCTGGAAGAAATGTATTTGATATTCGTTTTTTTAAAAAGTGTCATGGACTACAGGTAAAGCAAATTTGACAAACGATCATAGTTTGGAGGATTGCAGAAATGTAAAACTCTTGGTATAGACTGTAGCCTGAAAACAAACAAACAAACAAACCAAAAAAGCTAAGTGAGGTATGATGTTTTGTAGTTAGAAAAAAATAAAATATATTTGAGAGAAAAACAACAACAAAACAGATTAGTGAAATAAGAAAGACTGTCAAATTTTCTGTCGGCATGCTACAATTCTTTTCTGACCCCACTGCTACAGAAAGTAAGTAAATCACTGAGCTTTTTCAACTAAAACTTAAAATTCATTGCAACAAAATCTTTGGGATTATTACCAGCAGGTCACCATTTGCGCATGGAAGAAAAGACAATTTCCATCCTTAGAAGAGTTTAAACTCAAGGAAGTCTCCCAGCAAATGTGTCAAGTTAATAAAGATATTTTTTTGTATTCTTCTACCTTCTTCTCTGTGCTTAGGTTTCGTCTTAGTTCTTTTGTATCCAGATACATCCTGTTCTAGGACCTATTCAATCTATCTAGGTTTGATATGGAAAAAATGAGATGTATTTAGAGCTAACTTTATTTTTTTCAATGTAATTCATGGAAATTCTAATGTGAATATTTTGGATTACTTAACTAACAACTAGAAAAAGAAAACATGTAATGTATATTAACATGGGAATACATTTAAGACATAGTGTAATGCATATCTGTTTACCTTCCTTTCATTATAAATCTAGTTTGATAAATTTGTACCAAAAAATGACACAATAAAATAAATAATATCCAAAGATTTTACAAAATAGTCAGGAGAAAAAAAAAATACATTTCCAACTCCCTTGACCCCTGAGAATACTTATTCTGCCTGTATTTAATGCCTTCAGAGTTTAGTTTAACTTAAATGTGAATGCAATTTTAAAATTGAAAATTAGTTTATCTTTCTTATTATATTGAAATGAGAAGAAATTCAGGGGAAATTCTGTGCTTCTCTTATGGAGAAGCCATGTTTCACACTTCTGAGTGTGTGTTTTATTTTTCTACAGCTTTTCAGAAAGTATAACTTTCATGTATTTTTTTTTCTCTTTCAGAAACTCAAGATCACCTTGACAATGATTGCTCCATTTGAACCATCTAAGAAAGAACAGCAGAGCAATTTTACCAAGGACTAAATAGTTTCAAATGGGCTGAGATACTGATTCCAGACAGCCAAATGACCATTAAAACAGAGATGGGCGGTTGTGGAATATGAAACTAATTTGAGAAATGTGTATTTTGACATTTTTTATTACACAAGCAGTCATATACACTCTAACATTTCCTTTGAGATATGGGGAAAAGTTATTCTTGCCACAGAAATGAAAGGGCAGTTAAAGAGGGAAACTCATTTATATAGATTTTCATGTGACTATGATAAAACCAACAATACCAAAATGATGTAAGTGGGGGAAATGGTAAGTGCAGGAAGCCACTTAGCATCTGACCTTTGCCACTCGGATCATCTCAGAGACAGGAGTTGACACAAAATCAAGTAAACACACAGAGCTGGGAAAAATTAGAAAATGTTAAAAAGCTACATGGCACTTCAAATCAAGAATAGTGTAGTAATATCTTGGTACCTAAAAGCATATCTCTGGAAAATATTTAAAATTCTTTTGGATAATTTGAACTTGTTGTGTTAAATAAAGAATAATGTTGCCTAGCTATGTAGATTTCAATCTGCAGCAGTTATGGTTGAATATAGTTCCTGATGTAGCACATAGAAACCAAGCAACACACATTTGCGTAATTAATAAAATCACATACTTAGTTTGATTTCACATAGCATTCTAATACGGCAATATATTATTACAATTTTATAACACAATATTTCATTGTTGGAAGAAATAAAATCATTTACCTTAACATGTATTTTGTATAATGAATCAAGTCATTATTAAAAGAAGGAGTCTTAGGGGATTTTAGAGGTTTTTAACAAGCTGTTACTAAATACATTGTGAATTACATTGGCAAGTATCAAGCATTTGCTTGGTTATCTTTATATTCTTAGAACACTATAGCTCAACACAAAAATGGAAGACAAAATGTACAACACCAAACAATACTAGAAATGCTCCTGCTCTTGAATTTTTATTAGTTTCCTAATTAAATATACAATTCTAGTGGTATAATTCCAATTGTCTGTAGATTCTACACATGGCTGAGAAAACTCATTTGTTAAGGTATTTTTTTGTAACATAAAAGTAACTCTTGGTCCCATTTATTTGTACCTTCTCTTTTATTTTTACAACAACGTGAAGTTGCATTTGAAATTGTATCTATACAATTCTTGCCAATTATACTGTTGTTCACATGCCACTTCAAGAATGTCACCTTACAATTTTCTGGTTATCATTTGCAAAGTCTGCAATGCCTTTGCCTTAGAGGCTATGCAAATTTTTTGTTAGATATAAGCCTTCTCATTTCTGATTTCAGGAAGTCAACATAACCCATCTGCTGCTTTCACTTCCCAGCTGTATGCAGCTATGCCAAATTGCTCTAAGTTGAGCTTTATACTGTTTTTGTAGGCTATCTTTTACCCACCGTGCTTACATTTTCCTTGTGTAATTCACCCTAGACACAGGTGCAGATGGTATGTAGAGAAGAGCAATGCATTTGGGAGCATGTAATATTTGGCTTGCAAGGGCTTTGACAGAACTTCGAATTATAGTTCTAAAAAGTGAATTAATTTAGTAAAGGGATGGGCACTAGTGCATCAAAATGGATACAGCTCTCAAAATGATGCCTGATTCAAATTCTGTTTCCATGTTTCTTGAAGAAGTCTTTTAGTTTGTTGCTTCCTTTTTAAACATTCCCCAAATAAAATCTTGTAAATTTTCAGTAACTTTCCAAGGATGTGTTTTACAAACAAATCTATAATCTATATAGAAAGATGATTGATAGACCAATAGATGATAGATTCATAATTTGCAGAATGATTTGTGTTTATTAGCAGTGTGTTATGTAGTTATAATCTTCTGACTAACATTAAGTGTACTAAATAGGCTTATGTTCCACAAGACATTAGAAGTAAGAATTGAGCAGGTAGGCAAGTCGTTATCAACAAGACCATTTTGATGTTTAACTCCTCTGAAATGCTCACAAATAAAAACATGTTGCAAGGAAGTTATAACCTGGTAATTGCCCATTGAAAAGGCAATTATGGACACCATAATTTTGTTATGCCAGATTTGTATATGGAAGCCATTAAAACTGCGTTCACTACTAAAGTGAATTTGTATACCTTAGCAGTTTGGACTACACTGATATTATTTGGGGCTGGCAGGTTGATAATTATTCTTCTTTACATGCTAACATATTTTGTTATATTTATCAAGAAAAATAGTAAAATGAGAAAGATGAAGAAATGTACTTTAATGAGCAGTGGCAGAAAGAGTAAGTCATTCAAACTTTCAAATACATGCTCATTTTAATATAGTCACTGTATGGAGTGACTATAGGTAATAAAAATCATGAAATAAACGTACTGCTACGCATGTTTATAAAGTATCTACTTTTAGGTGATATTGGAACCCAAGAATATAGGCATTTGTGGCAGAAACAGTGACTGAACACAAAAAATGTGTTGCTATTAGAAGTGTCAGTGTATTTCATGGTCTCGTTGAATGTCTCGATTTGTGTATAACAGACACTTTTTACTAAGTGTAGCTTCTAATCTTGAACTGACATGATACATTCATCACAATTTAGTGTCAAGAGAGATACCATCATATCAGCTTCTTGGTGCCAGAGAATTCAGGATGAAGAAAAAAAAAGCACAAGTTTATCTGTAAGGATGTCAAATGTTTCTCAGGATTTTGACTTACTTGTCAGTTTACAACTTTTCCAAATGTCCTAGATATGCATTTAAAATAAGTGTTAGGAATAAAGGACAGCTCATAACTTGCATAAGTTTAAGAGGAAGAACAAATTGCACCTTCTCCTTCCTAATCCCTTGCCACCCAAATCAGGACACAATGGAATCATAGAAGATATTGATTAAATTTTTCACTTTAAGAAAAGTAACTTCAAAGATACTCTCTATATAAATACATTTCTGGTACAATTCTTTGAATAATGATGGATATGAAGTGACATAGAACAATGCAAGCATGCTCCTTAAAATAGATATGTAAATTTTACATTAAAAGTCTCACATTTTTAAAGGCCTATTTTCTTTCAAAGAATCTAGAATGAGATTTAACACCGTATTAACTAGTCAAAAGTTGTTCTTTCTAATATCGAAAAAAAATATTTTTAAGTCCTGACATTACTTTAATCAAATATACATAAATATGTATATGTTAAATGAGTCAAAAATCACTCAAAGTCAGAACAAACAATATATGGCAATTTCTGATTTCTTTGAAGATGGGAGAAAATTTATTTTAAAGACTATTTTATTAAATCCTATGCTATGCTATGTTAGTCATGAAAAATATTTTCTGTACAATGATTTTATTGCATAAAATCTCAATATTCCCTGATTCCTCAGCTAATTTCTTTTGGCCTGAATTAGTTCTACAATTACTTACTCATGCATGAAAGATGTGCGTGAGCCTATGGGATTTTTTATTCTATTATAGAAAAGCAGAGATGTATATACATACCTTAGATAGATAATTATTTATTTTCATAATTATTTACTGAGAGCTTAATATGAGTTCTGCGCGTGCTTTCAAAGAGTTTTATATTTACTGACACACAGGTTCAAGTTCTATTTACCTGTAGTAAATGGGTAGTTAATGTCAGTTGGTTTTTCAAGCAATCCATCCAGTTGCTTATAGAAGAATTTGAAATGCTGCAAAATGGGCCATTGTTAACATTCCATAGATATGGGTAGTTAGTGGGACACACATACCCCATGAAACAAGACCATAGTGAGATGAAGAAGCTATTCTATCTTTCTCCAGGGAATGAATGAGGGATTATCTGTATATCTGATAAGATTAAAATGGGAAAAAAAGAAAAGACAATCTCTTCTTTGTTACTAGACAAAGACACTGAACAATTACATGCATCTTTAGGGTAAGATAATATCTTAACTAATTCATGTATACATACCTTCTCCACCATCCTCCCTGCCCCAATCCAAAGAGTAATGTTTTAAACAACACAAATCTGTAACATCTTCACTCTAACTATTCATCAGCTTCCCAATGTGCTTGAGATAAAGTCTCTGAGCCCTTGCTTACCACTCTACAGTCATCTGTGAGGAATTTTCTTTGGCTCCTTGCTTGCCTTCTCCATTTCCGTGTTCCACTTCTTCACCATCACGAGGCACCTAAAATAGAGCATTTCCATGTTATTTTCATCATTTTCACTTATTTACCTCCTACTTTCCCTTAAATCTCACCACACATATTCCCTTTAAGGGAAACCTTCCAAAATCAGTATACCACTGTTGCTTACTTCTTGTTATAATTAATTATAATTTTAACATAATATGCTGTTTTTGATTGATGCCTTACTCTAACACTAGAAGCTCCAGAGGACAAAATTTTGTCTATTTTTACTCACTCATATATACCATCATATTTCCCATTGATTGGCAGTCAATAGTTAATAGAAACTCAAATAATATTTAGTGAAGGGCTGTACCTCAGTGTATACAAGCTGAAGAAAACATTAGCGAAATGAATATTGAAGTAGAATTTTGGGCAAGCTTTGATCAATTTAATAATTAGATACACCTTATAATTGTCTCTGCTGTAGGAGTTGTCTACTTAAAAATGTATATTTGATGGTTTACCAGGTAATGTTCACATACATTATTTTATCTGGTCCTCACAATTCTATAATAAGTAAATGGTGGCTGATTATCACACACATAGACATTAAGATGTCATCTACATACTTGTCAGATATCCAGAGTATGGGAAATTGCCCTCCTCATCTTTTTGAATCAGTTATATCACATATCACAATGTACAACTCTATTTTACTGAAGTATCTCAGAGTAAGATGCTCTTTTACCTTTAGTTTTTTTTTTTTTTTTTTTTAAATCTCATTGCTTCAACTACTATTGGAAAATATGAGCAATTAATAAAGTTCTCTGTTTTTATTTTTGGGTTTTGAATAAGAATTAAAAGGCAAACTCCTTTCCTTACTAACTTTAATAGTTTGAAAAAGAAAAGCTAAGGAGTTAGTTATTTTAGCAGAATGAAAATAGTAAAGGAAATAGAGGAAATTGGGCTCTTAGGTTAAAGCCTTACATATTTGAAGCCAGTGTGTAGTACACAACAGAAACTTACAGGATTATCATTGATTCTTCCTCAGTATTAAATTGAATGTTCTGTTTTTATTTGGTTTTACCAAGCATTGGACAGCCTTAGAGCTGTAGCTAAAGTTATATATTTTCTTCCTCCATTTCAGAGGCTCATTGTAATGATTTTTTTTTTTTTGAAATCAGAAAAAATATATTTTTTGCACAAATTTGCGACCCAAAATGTTTTGTTTTATTCATTTATTTGATAATATTAGTGTCTAGTAGATGCAAGACAAGGAAAATAGCTCATGTCTTTATATTATGAAAATAATTATCAATTTCCCATTTTTAGCTTTGTTGCCAACCTATTGTCTTAGGCAAGATTTCCTGCCATTCATTTTACCAGTCTAAAAGTTTGACATAATATTGTCTATTTTACTTTAGGGTTAGAAACATGCTAGAGGAGGTATCAGTATTAACAGATAATTCTAGAATAAGTTTGAAAATATAGGAAGATCTTTATATATTTCTAACTCACTTTATTTTCACCTAATTATTCCATCTTTCAATGCAGAGTTCTTCATTTATGACCTTTGATGTTCAAATTTACTTTTCTTGAATTCCATTTTTGTGTTACTTCCAGTTATAATATTTTGAAAAAAATTCCTCCAAGAAAACCCAGTTTATTATCAAACTAAAACAAGAGCAAAAATGTAAATTTTGCCTATATAGCATTGGTGAAAATGCCTAGAACAGACATTATCATCCATAGTTTGGTAAGTCTTTAGAAAGTTGAAAAGTTTAACAATTAATACTTTGTCTTAAATAATGTAGAAGGAATCTCGTGTGTTAGAGCCATAGTCAAAACACTTTATTATGCATAAACTATTTGTTTACAATCCTACCATGAAAGCACCAAAGGGAACAAAATGTTATAAATAAGCACACAGATAATCAAATTCTAAATTCTGTATGGAGGGCTAAACAAGTCATAGGGTTAGAAAGTTGGGAGCTTTGTTATAAGAACCTCTGTTCAAGATTGTGAGGTTTCCCAAATGATGATTTTCTTAATTGACTAAAATTTTAAAAAGAAGATTAAAAAACTTCAGAAGCAATTTGAAAAGAACTAATAGAACAGGAGAATGTAGCAGATGACATGTCTCAAATATTTTCAATTTTCAGAAGAGGTATAGAAACTGGAGCACTTCTATTTAGGAGACATTTTACCAAAAAATTAAAACAAATAATAAATAAATAATAGATGTTCTAAAAATAAGATATGAAAAAAAGAACAACAGCAATATGTAGCACAGAGTGACAAAGAAATGGAAAACATGGAAGGAATCCCAAGAGATATGAAGGATAAAAGGAGAAAGTTTAACATAGATCTATTTAGAGTTCCAGAAATAGTTAATAGAGAAAAATATTGAAGAGGCAGCATAGAAAGGTATACTGATTAAAATTTTTCCAGAAATGTTGAAAGTCATAAATTCTACCTTTTTTTTTTTTTTTTTTTTTTTTTTTGAGATGGAGTCTCGCTCTGTTGCCAGACTATAGTGCAGTGGCACAATCTTGTCTCACTGCAACCTCCACTCCCGGGTTCAAGTGATTCTCCTGCCTCAGCCTCCTGAGTAACTGGTACTACAGGTGTGCACCACCATGCCCAGCTAAGTTTTGTGTTTTTTTAGTAGAGACAGGGTTTCACCATGTTGGCCAGGATAGTCTTGATCTTCTGACCTTGTGATCCCCCTGCCTCGGCCGCCCAAAGTGCTGGGATTAGAGGTGTGAGCCACCATACCCAGACTAAAGTCATAAATTCTTAAATGAAAAAGAATGAATACCAGAAAGAAACAAATAGATTCTCATTTGTTCATAACATAGTGAAGCTGCAAAGCAGCAAATGCAATGAAAATGTGTTAAAAGTAGCTGTGGGAGCAGTGTGGAAAGAAAGTATGTATAAATAGTGATGATTAGCTATAAACTACTGGGTAGCCCAAACGGGGAAAAAAATTAATTAAAACAAGAAAAGAAATTAAAAAGAATATAAAAATAAAACGGAAGGATCGAGAAAGTATATAAATAATTTTTCAAAAATTCCAAGACTAAAAAGAAATTTTAAAATTAGAACTGAAGTACTTTTACAATATTTTCTTCTCTCCTCAAAGGAGAAACAATATTAGGGAAGAAAAAAAGAAGTGGGCCATAAAAGCAGTATGTATTTAAAAAGTATTAAAAAAGTAAGACAATATGATCAATATAATGACAGTATATTTGAAAATTTGCATTTAAAGAAAGAAAAATATAACTTAAGAAAATAAACTCAAATATAAATGTATAAACAATAATCAAATCAAATACATTAATGTTAAAAAATTGTTTTACATACCAAATAGAAAATTCAATCCTACAGATGAGTCATATCACATACTTCAAGGAAGGAAGTTCCAACAATGCATTAATTCTTTCAAAATATACAAAAAGTGAAAATACTATCTGCAGTGAGTCTAGTCTCCCCATGGTATCGAAATAAAACAAGGACCATAGCAGAAGTAAACACTATTGATACGATCCGTTTCTTTTGTTTCCTCTAAATTTCATGCTGAAATGTCATCCCCAGTGTTGGAGGCTTCCCATTGTTGAAGATGTGATCCCCAATGTTTCAGGTCCCAATGTTGGTCCTGGTGGGAGATCTTTGGGTCATGGGGAGGGATACCTCATAAATGGCTATTACTGTGAGGATCATAGTAATGAGTTACCAGGAGATCTAATTGTTTAAAAGTGTTTGGGACCTCCCCCTCTCACCACGTGATGCGCCTTCTCTTCCTCCTCCTTCTGCCATGATCATAAGCTTCCTGATGCCTCACCAGACGTCAAGTATATGTTTGTGCCATACTTGTGCAGTTTGTAGAAATGCGAGTCAAAATTAAACTCTTTTCTATATAAATTATCCAACCACAAGTATTCCTTCAATGCAATGCAATGTGGAATGGACGAATACAACTATAGTCAAGATTTTTTCATAAAATACATGCAAAAATCTCAAAGAGAATAGAAACATATATAAAACATATTTTAAACATACTAAGGATAGTACATACATACATGTACATGTGAAAGTCATCAGAATCAAAATGGAGTCAGGTGTTTTAAAAATTCTGACAAGTAGATCCAGGGGAGACCATGAAGGTAAGTTTCTTATGCATAAATGCCTAATAACAAGAACTATTACAAAAGACTCTGCAAAATGCACAGTCTTGCACAAAGGCCACCAATGATATTGGTGGGCTAGGAGAGGACCCCAAATGCCGGTAAGATCTCAACCCCAGCTGGTGTCCAGGCTCTTGACACCATTTTAAGAAGGAATTTAAAAATGAGTCATAAAATAGTGAAAGTACAGAGATTTATTACAAAGTGAAAAACACTCAAGAAAGAGTGTGAGCATATGTAAGAGAGTTCTTTCAAAAGGGATTTGGGGTTTCTATCTTTAGGGTTATTTTTGTTTTTGTTTTTGTTTTCGATATAGAATCTCATGCTGTTGCCCAGGCTGGAGTGCAATGGCACAATCTTGGCTCATTGCAACCTCTGCCTCCTAGATTCAAGCAATTTTCCTGCCTCAACCTCCCAAGTAGCTGGGATTGCAGGCTCTCGCCACCATGCTCAGCTAATTTCTTTTTTATTTTTTAGTAGAGACGGGGTTTTGCCAGCTTGGTCAGGCTGGTCTTGAACTCCTGACCTCAGGGGATCCACTCACCTTGGCCTCCCAAAGTGCTGGGATTACAGGCATGAACCACCACGCCTATCACTTTATTTTTTATTTATTTATTTATTTATTTTTTAATCAATGGGTGGAAAATTCATGAAGATTACTGGAAAAAGGTAAAGATTTCTTGAAACTGTTGTACTACTTATTTTTACATCAACTATAGGTGTCCTGGAAACTGTCAAGTGCTGGTGGGTGTGAAATTTAGTTTGTTCATTAGTGTATAATGAGGTCCTAGGTGAAACCTAGGTCAAACCTAGGTCAAATCCAGTGCCATGTTGAGTCCAGTCAGCCTTAGCCAGGTTGGTGCACACCCTGGTTTTTCACGGTCTTATCAGTCCCTAGCTTCTGCAGCTGTTTCAAGTTTCCTTTTGCTAGTATTGTGAAACTGCTGACTGGAATTCTCTATTCTCCTGGGACCACCCTTTATTATTTCTATCTCACCACAGTCTTACTCAAGAATATACTGATGCAAGGACATCTGCCCAGCAAATGCCTGTCTAAGCTTGGACTGGTGCCACCCTTGCTATTGGTTCTTATAGCCAAAAAAAGGTATCTCAAGACAATTATGTATCCTCCCCATTTTTTTTTTTTTAAATCTATGTCTTTCTTTACTTTCCTGAATATGCACATAATTTACAAGAGCATACATACTCCCACTGCAATGCCTAATCATGAAAAAAAATAAATGTTTCTCTTCTAGAGAGTCTCCCTCTCTGTTTGTTATTTAGATTGAAATAATGATGCCTCAGAAGTGGAACTGAAGTTGACTGACCGTGGGCAAATCAGCATCCACTGGGAACCCAGCGCAATAGTGACTGAGCCATTTGCACTCTCTGATTCCAAGAGTCACCATTTCTGTCCTGTGAATCTCCTCTAGAATTCACGGACTCCTTCCTCTTGGTGAGTTTTTTTGTTTTGTTTTGTTTCGTTTGTTTTGTTTTTTTAACATATTCTGGATCTAATTTGGTCATAAGCCACCTTTAATAAAAGACCCTGCATCCCTTTTGGGGATATAAAAGTCTTTTCTGGCAAGCCCTTTCTGATGAGCGTTCTTTTAGAGAGGACTCTGGTTTCTACAAAATGTATATTTAGTCTGTGAGGACTTCGAATCATTTCTTGCATAATCATTTTTTGGTTCTTGTGATCAAAACATATAGTACACTCTTTAAATGATTTCTCAATTACTCAGAAAATCTGAGTTCAATGATCATTTTTTGAACTCTCTAAGTACAACTACCTATCATATTAAAATGTTAAGCCTTGTATGTTCCGCTTGTCTCTCTGTTTTCTTTTTCTTCGCCAACTTTCAATTCACTGACTTTTCTGTAATTAACAAGATAAACTCACGGTTTATAACGTTCCAGTCAAGATTTTTAAAATAGTCTTTTTTTTTTTTTTTTTTTTTTTTTTTTTGAGACGGAGTCTCGCTCTGTCGCCCAGGCTGGAGGGCAGTGGCGCGATCTGGGCTCACTGCAAGCTCCGCCTCCCGGGTTCATGCCATTCTCCTGCCTCAGCCTCCCCAGTAGCTGGGACTACAGGTGCCCGCCACCTCGCCCGGCTAGTTTTTTGTGTTTTGTTTTTAGTAGAGACGGGGTTTCACCGTGTTAGCCAGGATGATCTCGATCTCCTGACCTCGTGATCCGCCCGTCTTGAAGGAATTTCAAATTAATGGCTTTACAAATTATAACAGCTCCATGACAACGAGCAACATTGCCTTTAAAAACTGAGTCATTTCTTTTAATGCAAATTTGGGCTTACCTACCTAACAATCACTTAGGGTGATGGAAGAGTTAAATTTATATAAAACAATCTAAAAAGAGTAACAAGTTAGATAACTGTTTATAGAAAAGTTACGCTCGCAGATTAAATGGGACAAAATCTGGACTCAGAGTAATAATATATATCTGTCTAGTATATAAATTGCTATGTTTGCCATGCAGGGGCCAGAAAAAGCAAATTAAAAGAAAATGGCTAAAATGCTTCCCCATGCAAACTCGTCAACCAAACGAGACAAATAAAGGAAAACTTTGTTACTAACTCAAAGTTGCTTGAAACTTTTATTTTTCTTATACAATTCACCAATTCCTAACTAAAATCTAAACATTTAAAAATTTAATGCTGAACTCATTTGAAAATGAAAAAGGTAAAAAAAAAAAAAAAAAAAAAAAAAGATTTTGTTTAAAAAAAAACGAACTGATATACCCGAAAATTTGGTCCACAGCCTTCATAAAATTATCTGTTGGGACAAGCAAAGTTTGTCTATGTGAATAGGTCTTAGTTCATCAAAACATAATTTGGATCCAGGTGTCCTTTTATAAGCTGGTTAGTTTGCATTACTACAGTTTACTGTCTGATGACTAAAATTCTAAAATGAAAGCCATAAGATCTTTCTGTGTGTGTGTGTGTATATGTGTGCACGTGCATGCGCACACGCACGCATACTTAGGTGTGTTTTCCTATGTAGGCATATTTCGTTATACAGTGTGTCTATTTGATGAAATCTGGAGTAGTTGACCAGAAATCCCTTAAAGGATTTTATTCTCATTGGTGTAGATAAAAAAGTATTCATAAAATTTAAAAAATTGATAGTTGTTAACCCAAATGTCTTTTAGTTCTCATGACTTAATAAATACTTACTACGGAAGCTAATTTTAAATGTATTGTAAAAATAAAAACGTCTTCAGAATTGTCAGCATAAATTTTTGCCTGGGTTTACTGTTCAGTAGAATTCTATTTGTCTTTGGTAGATGTCTGAAGGTCATAGAACTGTAAATCTAGCCTAAAAACAGAATGATTTTTGTTTTTTTTCAAATCTTTGATAAGTATAGTATTACAATATCAAATTAATATATTTGATATTGTTGGTTTCATAAAAACAATTGTATTTTCTGTATTGTTGACAAAATATCATATGTTTAATGTATTTTATTCAGGTGAATAGTAACAGGATTTAAAAATGATTTACAGGGAAATAACTTGTACTGATGACTAGCTTTGTCTAATATCTCAGTTTTCAAATGTGGTCTAGGTAAAATCATAAAAAATAAATATATTGGGGGTAAATATAAATGGAATAAACATTTATAAATAAATGCCATGTAATTTAAAGTCTTAATTATATGAGATTAAGTAGTAGATACCTATAAAATGCATGAGTCATTTCTAACTAAATTAAAATATTTAAAGATTAATTACTCAAAATAATTACAAGTTTGTTCTTGGTTTCTTAAATTTTAGGAACCAGTAAGTAGAAGACAGAGATATGAATAAATAAGTATAAATACAAAGATGTATTTTAGTACAAAAGATTAAAAAGAGAAAAGAGTAATTTTTCAAAAATATAAGAAAAAGTATTTTATTATTCTGAAGTTATGAATGGTTATTTAAGAAAGAGGAAATATAGTACAAAACTAAAGGTCAAAGCATGTTGTGGAAGGTTTTTAATACGTTGTGGAAGATTTTTGAAGCATAAATATATAGAAGAAATTTTGTGCATTATCAAGTTTGCTACAATTAGAAGGGAATTATTTCTGTCTTTCTAAATACTGAGCATTAATATTAAATATGCACTCATACAAAGCTAACATTTTGTGGCCCTTTGTTAGAATAACAAGGTTGTTTTGAAGTATTGATCTACTGTTAGTAAAATTGGAAAGAGGTTTTATTTAATTTGAAAACCTGTTGATTTAAAATTTCAACCATCTTCTCCATTGCAGCTTATTTTTTTTCTATTTTATAGTACACATTTAAATCCCTAATTCTGACCAGCCATGTTTGCTCACGCCTGTAATCCCAGCATTTTGGGAGGCTGAGATGTGTAGATCATTTGAGGTCAGGAGTTTGAGAGTAGCCTGGCCAACATGGTGAAACACCACCTCTACTAAAAACACTCGAAATAAAATTAGCTGGGTGAGGTGGTGGTGCTTGTAGTCCTAGCTACTCAGGAGGCTGAGGTGGGAGAATTGCTTGAACCAGGGAGGTGGAGGTTCCAGTGAGCCAAGATGGTGACACTGCACTCCAGCCTGGGAGACAGAGTGACACTGTGTCTAAAAATAAATAAATAAATAAATAAATAAATATATAATAAAATAAAATAAAATAGATCCCCTAATTCTAGGTTACTATTTATCCTTTTTTATGTAGTATGGCAATTCTGTTTCTCAAGGTAGAGTTTTCCTCTTGAAGCTTTTCATATCTGTATCTCAGAAGTCAACTTTTGCTGTATCTGGCTGCATGTGATTCATAGTCATACATCACTGCTTTCTGGTTTTTCTCTTTCTCCCTTTGAGAAGGTACATTATTTTGCTTGACTAGGGTGATCACTTAGTCTTTTAACTTTTTCATCAGCTCTTTTAACATTTTTCTTCTGGTTCTAATTCTGCCATTGTGGCTTGACACTGTGTGTTCTATCTTGAAGGTTTAGAAAAACAATGCTTTTCTCCAATATAACTCAGTTCTGTACACATAGCTTTCATTGATGTGTCTGAATTGTTTCATGTAACCAGATATTTTCCATGTTTTCTGTCCATACTAAGAGCCATGTATTCTCCTGCTCAAGACACTAGTAAATTTGTTTACATTCCTCTATAACATGGTGTGCAATCATAAACTTGAACACACTCTTCCTTTTTCTGATTAAATTCAAGTACCTTTCCATCAGGCTCAACTTACTGTTATCTAAATGAGTTTCCTCTAAGGATAGACAATCATACGGCAGTTAGGTTTGGGTTTGATTTTTCAAAAACCTTTGATGGAGACTGACCTGGGAAATACAGATTTTGTAATTCCCTGTGCTTCTTGTTGTCTTTATTCAGGTTTTTATTTTATTTCTTAAGAAAACTGAGCTTTGAAAAAGTTAAGATTATTGTTGTTGATCATCAATGTAACTTTCTGTATTTACTTCTTACTCTGGTTAAGTGAATGACTATTATTTTACAATAACTTGTGTTGATCAAGTGTTTCTAAACTTTTGGTATCTTTGGTGGGTTTCCCAGTATCAAAATTTATTTATTTATTTTTAACCTCAAGTTAACTTTGGGATATGTAAGAAGGCCCCAGTACTTCTCAAACGTTTACAAAAGACAGATATTGAACTATATCAGATTTATTTGAAATATTGAGTTATATGTAAAGAACTGTCAAATGATAAAAGATGCTAGATCTTCTTTCAATTACATTAATGGATACATTATTAATATTAATGTTTCAAAAATTATACAATATTTTAAAAATCTAATATGTCATGATAATTTGGGTTATGTGGTATCACACAAAATTAACCAAATATCCTTGTCAATTTCAATATCTGATTATATTCAACTTTAATCAGATTTTAGTTTTTGATATTTATAGTTATTGTTTTGAATTATCTAAATGATTCTGCCATTAAATTCATGGAAAACACTATAATAAGTACTATTGAATACAGATTTCTAAAAACTTTACAACTAATACACTAAAGAAAAATGTTCCAGAATATTAATGAAGAAATTGATGATCTTATAAAACTGCAAATCCATATCAACCAAAACAAAAATTAACTACATCAGATTAAATCACTGCTAAAGATAATGTTTTTGTGACTTTTATTTGAAACATATCTGGTTCTTTAATCTTTTGTTTTCCGGATTTAAAGAAACTTTCTCTTTTAAAATATGTGGAGTTTACAGCAATTGGGTAAAGTACATGTTTATGAACAAAAGTGGGAGCATGTACTTGTTCTCTCTACTTGATCCTTGCAAAATGTAGAAACTATTCATGAGTTTTCTTATTTTCTATGTCCATATTGTTATTTGCAGAAGTTCAATCTCAATAAGCTGTCTTATTGGATACAAATGGAAACGTTGGTTATATTACCAAGACTTTGATTAGAATGTTATATTTGGGAATACGCATAGATTGCCTAGCTTCAAGGGTTCCGAGTCTCACAGTGAGTGAATAGAAAATTGTGACCTCTTGGAAGTCCCAGGAACCTCAAGATATTAGGTTCTGTAGATGAAATCTAAAATCTTCTTTGATTTGGCTTTTTAGTCTTAAAAAGTTTAAATCTGAGATTACAAGGTGATCAAATCACTATTCTTTCAGGACAAATTTGATAACCCTAAAATTTTACAAATAAATTTGTTTGATTATCTTAGGTAAACAATGGGGAAAATTATAGAGAGGAAAAGTTGTCTTTCTAAAGAAAAGACTGTAGAACCATGAGCCAATTAAACCTGCTTTCTTTATACATTACCTTGCCTTAGGCATTTCTTTATAGCAAGACAAAAATGGCCTAAAAATTATCTATTAACCAGCTAACTAAATAAATATCTGGCCAGACTCAGTGGCTCATATCTGTAATTCCAGCAATTTTGGAGGCCAACGCTCGAGGATCCCTCTGGCCTAGGAGTTTGAAACCAGCCCCTGCCCTGTCTCCATCATTATTATTATTATTATTAGTTAGTTAGCTGGGTATAGTAGTACATGCTTGTGGTCCCAGAAACTCAGGAGGCTGAACTGGGAGAACTGCTTGATCCCAGGAAGTTGAGGCTGCAGGGAGAACTGTGATTACATCGCTGTATTTCAACCTTGTTTAAAAAAAATGTCTGCGCTATTGCTAGTATGTCATGCTGTATCTAAATAAATTTCTCTTGGAAAGTTGAGACCCGTGTACACAAAATAGGAAAGCAGGGCACATGGTTAAAATAGATGCCACCTAATTGCTTATTCTCATTTGATTTATTGAATTTGTTGCCTTTAAGCATAGGTTCACAGCTCAAAACCATTAGGCAAAGCTGAGATATGTTCTCATTATCAATTTCACTTCATGTTTTTCTTTTTAAGTTTAAATGTTGTAACTGTTATTTGTTAAATGTATGCACAAGTACAACTCCTAACTGAATAATGCTGGCCCAGCATTTTAAGGTAATAGACACGCAAAATTGAAGTTAACACTGAATTTTAGCGAGACTTAGCCTGAGAGCCACTATTTCCAAATCTCCTTTGTAACTCAAATGTGGCAAAAAAAGGTTTTGACAGGCTCCTAGCTGCCAACTGCATCCTCCAATATGGGGCTAGAGCTACAGCCTGGGACAGGTTCATCCCAGTACCAAGAGACATCAAACCTAGCTACAGAATGACTGATCAGTGGTGCTTTCAGAGAAAGACCCTGACCAAAACTGTGAAATATGAATGTTGTCAGAATAAAAATGGAATCATTTGTGTTAAAAAATGCTGATAAATAAAGCCAGATAAGGCCATGAAGGGAAGGTTCCCATGCACAAATATCTGGTAACAAGAACTATCACAAAAGACTACAAAAAATATAACTTTTCACAAAAGCCACCATAAACTTCACTAAAAATACACTTATCTGAGGACATGTTCCTAGCAACTTCCTGTCCAATCTCAGACTGTTGCCAATTTGTTATTGATCCCTGTAGCCAAGGATAATTATCTCAAGAAAATAATTATCCTAATTTTTCCTTCAAAAACCTTTGTTGTCCTTTGTCTCCCTATATATGCACAGTTTACTATGGCATGTATATTCCCATTGCAATGACAATTCACAAATAAATATTATTTTCTTTTAGAGTCTTCCTGTTTGTTTTATAAGTCGACACATGCATACATATTACAAATTTGATTCACCATATTGACATATTAAAGGGAAAAAACACCAATTACATGAGAAGTTGTTGAATAAATAATTTGATAAAACTATTTATATTTTTATTATGAATATTATATAAATATGATTATTAATTATATAAAAATTTATATATAAATATATAATATATGAACATATTATATATAAATTATATATTGTATATAATAATTATATAAATATTATTAACATTTATACATTAAAATATTATAAATATTTATACAGCAAATGAAACTTTGCAAAATAGACTGGATAAGCATGCTACTATCTGCTACTATATATTAAAATAAAAAAGCATTTATAAAAAATGCTGAAAATGGCTAGGCTTGGTGGCTCATGCCTGTAATCCTAGCACTTTGGGAGGCCAAGGTGGTTGAATCCCCTGAGGTCAGAAGTTCCAGATCAGCCAGGCCAACATGGTGAAACCCCATCTCTACTCAAAATACAAAAAAAAGTAGCCAGATGTGGTGCCACACACCTGTAATCTCAGCTACTCGGGAGACTGAGACAGGAGAATCACCGGATACCCGGGGGCTGAGGCTGCAGTCAGTCAAGATGGCGCCATTGCACTCCAGCCTGGTCAAGATAGAGCGATACTCCCTCTCAAAAAAAAAGAAAAAAAAAAAAATGGTGAAAATGTCAAAAATATCACTATTACTAAATCAATTCACTTTATTACCTACTTTTGTCAGGGAAACAAGAAGCCGAAAATTCCCGAGAATTCCCAAAATTCCTTGCCAAAATGTGTCTCCCATTTCCGTTTTTACTGCCTGCAGACAGGTCTCCAACAACAATTGGAGAAATTATTTTGTTACTTCCCTGTGGAAACCAATCCAGTTTTGTTCTCAATTTTCTTAGAGTAAGGCCCAAACATGTTACAATGTCCTACAAGTAATTACATGATCTGGCTCTCTTTTTCTCCTGGACATATTTACTCTCTGTTCCAGCTACACTGGCCCTGTGGCTTAAGCAGCATGTCCATTTTAAGATATTTGCAGTGGAGTTGCCTTGGCCTGGACACAGAACCTCTAAAGTGGCACCTCGCCAGGCGCGGTGACTCACGCCTGTAATCCTAGCACTTTGCGAGGCCTAGGCAGGTAGATCTCGAGGTCAAGAGTTCGAGATCAACCTGATCAACAAGGTGAAACCCCGTCTCTACTAAAAATACAAAAATTAGCCGGGCATGGAGGCGTGTCTGTAATCCACCTACTTGGGAGGCTGAGGCAGAAGAATTGCTTGATCCTGGGAGGCGGAGGTTTTAGTGAGCTGAGATACCACTACTGCACTTCAGCCTGGGCAACAGTGAGACTCTTTCTAAAAAAAAAAAAAAAAAAAAAAAAAATGCACTTCTACTCATTTCAGTCACTGCTAAGTATCAATTTGCAGTGAGGTCTACCCCTGCAGCCCTTGTAATTTGTAACTCCCTCTCCATCATCTCCCATGCTCTGATACTCTCCACCTCATTTTACTAATGCTTTCCCCGAAGTACTTATTTACATAATATTCTAAGTAATTTACCTAGTTATTATGTGTATTGCTAAGGTGACCATTCAATGTGTCATCTGAACCAGTAAAATTTGAGGAATGAAAGAGGTCCCTATGCACAGTATCTCATGACAAGAGAACTATCACAGGCAAGCAGAGCTATGGTTATTCACTCTATGGCTTATTATATACTTTTTTTCCAATGATATAGGTCCCATGGAGGCAAAGATATTTGTTTGCTGAATTAATGATGTAATTCAGGTGTCTAGAATAGTACCAGCTAAAATAATATTTGTCCAGTAAAGAAATAGCTGATAATCTTTTTATAGCCGTAAAAAAAATCATCTTTCTTCCCCCAAATACTTTGTGATTATAAAAGTAATCAGATATTCTGGATCAGTTAACTAGGTAAGCAGATGGAATTCCTAAAAATTCTAATCATGTAACATGAATTCCCTTTTGTTCCGCAAGCAAGAATTATTTCTAAGGTGTACATGTACGTTAAGATGACTTTGTATAGGATTCTCTGGAATGTAAAGGTTTGTATTTTGACACAATGCCAGAGGGTTTTTTTGTTTTTTTCAATTTTAGTATGTTTTCTTCAAATATTAAAGTATGTTTCCCTCTCTTTTGAAAATTAGGTGGAATTTTGCAAAATGAAATGGAGAAGCAGGTGTCAGCAACTACAACACACACAGGCTGGCAGGACTGGCAGATGCAAAACAATTAGACCAACCAAAGCATTTGGAGCCTTTACATTCTTGCCAGTCTGATGCCTTAGCACAATCTGCAAAGTGCTGTGAGGATTGTGCTTATGTTTATTCATTGAATAAGAAATATTTGCAAATTTTCTTTTCCCCTTTGGATATAAAGTTCTGTAAAATATGATAAAGTAAAAGGAATATTTGAATGGCAGAATCTGCATACTTTTTTTGGTTACAGGCAATAGGAGTATTTGTGATTTTTTATCATTCAAGCACTGTACAAACATATATTTTAAAATTTACTAATAGATATTTTGCAAGAAAATAGCCAATAGAAAATTTGAGTAATTGGTTTTATTTGTAAATGTAATTATTTAAAATAACTAGCATTTTAATTACTTAAATCTGATTTCAGAATCATGGGAGAAAAACTTCAACACAATTTTATCACATTCACATAGCTAAATTGAACCACGATTGGATTTTAATTTTTTAAATAATAAACATTGTTTCTTTATAGTCTTAAATAGAATTTTTATGGTGACCTTCCCTTTTAATAAACCAGGTTAGTTCTTGTATGAATAATTTTGGCAGTATACATTTCTTGCCAGTTACTGTGCAAATGCAGGCTGTTTAGGACACATGGGATTGTAATTGCACCTGTAGATTATAATCATTTGTCTTCTGTCTCTGAAACTCTGACTCTGGTTGCCTGAAACTCATGAAACAAATTCTATTATTACTTATCCGTATACGTTATACATTGCATATCATATCTTGTTTATATACACATATATCAAACATGCACAGATATCAAGATATACACATGCAACACACAGATGAACACACACTAGAGATATAAATTTCAATTGCCAATGCTACATCGGTTAAGAAGTTGGTTTAGAAATGAACACTCAACTACAATAAATCTTCCTTATCACTATTTAGAATAAGGGCCACATGATGCTTCTTCTAGATGTATAAAAGCAGCTAGTACAATCCTAACAATATTGCTCTACAGTTGCACGCATGAGTCTGAGAATCTACTCACAGAAGGACATTTCTAAATTAATTTGTTAGCTGAGAGCCTGAGCTAAAATAGTTGCTAACATTGTTACTGGAAAGTAGTTGAAGTCATTCAGGAATCAAATGTACAAAAATGTGAAGACTTTTATTTTTTTGTAGACAGATAACACAAACATTTCTGGACATGCTATCCTCATGTCACCCTCAGATGTTAATGAGGAGATTGCACACTGGTCTAGTGCTGTCTATGTCTTTGTAAACTCATAGAAAAATCCTCCTTCACAGATTTATATCCATCACAACTCTGTCCCAAATAATGAAAAACCAGTCACAAGCAAACAAAAAGTTTTCAGTAAAACTGGAATTGTAACATCCACGCCACCAGAGAAGTCAGTTGAGTGTAATACAGAAAGGATTTGTTTTGTTGCCAGGCAGATTAGAGATTAAATCTTGTTATCAATATGGGCTGGCTAGGTCAGCTTACTTATCCTCTCTAAGCCTTGGTTCTGCGCCTCTAAAATTGGAATAATTCATAGTTTATCTGCACGTGCTGAATATTAAATAATATAAAGTATTTAATGTTATTCTCTGCTTATCCCAAACTCAGTGTATGCCATATGTTACCATGATCTTCTAAGGTTAAATATTATGATTTTGTCTTTTATATTAAAGTGATCTGAATTTTATTTTATTTGAAATATTCTAGAAGTATGTTAATCTTTATTTGGATGGTTACTGGAAAAATCACATATATAAGAGGTAAGTCACTAAACTTTTCTCCCTTAGTATCATTAATAGTGGAAAGAAAGAGGGGTGGAATACAGCTAGAATTTTAACATTAGTGATACTTTTTGCAAATCATTGTGTTTACAGCTACTGCTACGAGCACTCAATTTTTCCTCAGTTACTTTAGCCTCCTCTGAATAGTCACTTTTTTCTTCTTATTTCCTCACAGACATATTTACCATCAGGCACTTTGTGAGTTACCATTGTTATAAGCCATTAATATGACTAAAATAAAAAGAGATTAAAAAAATACACTTAGTGGGTGATATCCATTGTTTTATCTAATTGTAAATATTTACCTAATCTTAGTTTTCTTATTTATTTCAAGCATATTTTAAACACTTTTAAGTGTACGTATTTTTAGTTATGTCCTAAGGTAACTTTGTTAGGACCCTGACTGCTCTCTTTGACAATATCTGCTCTCTTTGACAATATCTGCTCTCTTTGACAAATATCTACTTACAGGGATGGCAAGTTTTCATCTATTTCTTAAAATTCACTTATCAAGGCAATTTTCAAACTTTTCTAAAAGGATGCTCCAAGCAATTAATTAATTTGCTTGTTTGATTATACTTTTCATTGCATTGCTCCCAGCTAAGAATTTTCTCTTTTGAGTTGCAAAAACAATTTGGTCATATTCATTCACAATTTGCATTATTGGCTTCAAAATATTCCTCTGAGTGATATTTCCATGTAGTTAATGCTCAGGATTTTCTCTCGTAAGAAACAACAGAATGCAGACTCTTTTGAAACTTCGGAGAAATAAAATCCATATTTTAAGTAAGCAGCCACATGGATTCCACTCTTTTTACTTTGGTTAATGAATAAATTGCAGTTGTGATAGTCTACTTGGAAGCAGGAGTATATTCTTTCGACTTCTATTTCTAGTTACTATGAATTTTGTCCTATTTTTACTGATTACAATATCATGTATTAACTATCCTTTAATGCCTGATTCTTATTCTATTTTTAAAAAATAAAATTTTAATGTGTTGCTTTCTAAATGGAAAAAAAATCTAAAAATTAAAAAATACATTAAGATCCATATGCATAAATATATTTGCTTCATTATGGAACTCGCTGAAAGGGTATTTTAAATAGAATGTATTTCCTTTATTTGTAATAAGTATGTTGGGCACTCACCAAATCACCAAATATTATAAGAAAGGATTATGCTGTGAACTTTGAGAACACATTTTAAAAATATTTTCAAATTTCTCTACTCTGGGTGACCAGCACGGATTCTATCTTGTTCTAGTTTCAGTAGAATAAAGTTCTTATACCACAGTGCTCATAATTTCATGTTAAAGATAAGACTTTTGAAAAGTATTTTTCAATGGCTATATAATGGGGATTGACAAAGAGGCTTAAGATTGACTAACATGGGAATCTTGATGAATTGACTAGTTTTCTTGTGGCAAAATCTTTAAGGAGAAACATATTCAAAATATTTGCTTTGTTTAAACTGTTAGGAAATAAGCAGTCACATACTCATGTGCTGCCAGTAAACCTATGCTCTAGCACACAGGCCAGTGGTATTATATATTATATTGAAAGTCTAACTAAAGTGGAGACGGGGATCATTGAAATAGTTGTCTTCTTTGAAGTCTAATGATATTAAATAGACTTTTATAACTATAACTGCTTAATTACAAATTTTCCAATGTATTTAAAAAGAATTGTTACACTGATGATCACCTATCATCTGCATTCCATTGAAATTGTGAAACAGTTATGATAAAAATATTCCAAAGTATGACATCCTCAAATTTAAAGTAGTTAATGAAACTGTACAATATTTCAACATTTCTTGGTTCTACAGATGTAAGTTTTATCTCAAGAATTACACCATCACTTTATCTTTTCATAATGGACATGACTTCTTTATGACACTCATTTAGCAGTAGAAAGAAGAGTCCATGGAGACTCATTCTCCCTTACTCTTATGTCTATAACAGATGTTTTGTATGATTCCAAAAATTAATGTCCCCTATATATACTTGACAAAGATGAAATTTAAAAGTTAGGGGAAAAAAAGGAATAATTTTAGGTGCATTGTCTTACATAGGCATATAATCACATAGTCTTATATAACAATTAAGTATATAAAGAATGCTATACTAATTTGAGTCTTTATTTATTACAAAATGTTTAGAGCAGACCTACTATGTTATTGGTTCTCTGATAAGCATATGAGAAGATAAAATGGACAAGTCTCTTCTTTCAAGAAACATACTTTATTCATGTTTTAAACTGAGATTGCAAATGGAAATAATAATCGCGTTTGGATCATAGATACTAAGGGTTTACATCTAATCATTGATATTTTAGACTCAGAACTATGTCGCTTACAATATACTTAGGATGTCATAGTAACATTTAATTTAAATATCTACCCAATTCAAGTATCCCTACTGCCTAGAGGTTGCACACTGGCAAATCATCTGCTCTATACTGCCTAAGTTGAGATTTTGTTTGGAGAGAAAAATATTGCTCCACAAGGAAGTATCTGTGTGTGTGTGTGGTAATTACATTTGTTTTCAAATATGTGATATCACACAACTTTTCAGAATTTTAAATTTGTAGTTCACTCATAAAGTTGTGCATATTTACAGAGTACAAAAATACATTATGATACAGAAACACATTGTGTATGATCAAATCAGGATGATTTCCATGTCTATAACCTTAAATATTCATTGTTTCTTTGTGATGGGAATATTAAAAAATCTGTTTTCTAGCTATTCAGAAATATACAATGTATTATTGTTATCTCCAGCCATTCTATATGGAATACAACATCAGCATTTTTTTCTCCTAGTTAAAACTTTGTACCCCTTGATCATCTCATTACTAATTATGCGTTTGTTCAGTATTTCTATTTGTTTATGAATCAATGTTGGAAACTTGTATGTGTCTGAAAATGTATCCACTTCTTCTAAGTTTTCCAATGTGATGATGTAGAGTTGTTCATATGTCTCTAATGATCTATTGAATTTCTGTGGTATCAGATGTAATACTTCCTACTTCCACTTTTGTCTCTGTTTCTATTTGTCTTCTCTATTTTTTTCTTAGTCTTAAAAGTTTTTTTAGTATTGTTTATTCATTCAATACACCAAGTCTTTGTTTTACTGATTCCTTGCACTGAATTTTAGTCCCAATTTTATTTACTTCTGTTATGATCTTTATTATTTCTTTACTTCTACTAGTTTTGGGTTGGTTCGTGTCATCTCTAATTTATATTTTTTATTTTTATTTTTATTTTTTTTATTGTGCTTTAAGTTCTAGGGTACATGTGTACAATGTGCAGGTTTGTTACATATGTATACCTGTGCCATGTTGGTGTGCTGCACCCATCAACTCGTCAGCACCCATCAACTCATCATTTACATCAGGTATAACTCCCAATGCAATCCCTCCCCCCTCCCCCCTCCCCATGATAGGCCCCAGTGTGTGATGTTTCCCTTCCCGAGTCCAAGTGATCTCATTGTTCAACTCCCACCTGTAAGTGAGAACATGCAGTGTTTGGTTTTCTGTTCTTGCGATAGTTTGCTGAGAATGATGGGTTCCAGCTTCATCCATGTTTCTACAATGGACATTGAACTCATCCATTTTTATGGCTGCATAGTATTTCATGGTGTATATGTGTCACATTTTCTTAATCCAGTCTATCATTGATGGACATTTGGGTTGGTTCCAAGTTTTTGCTATTGTGAATAGTGCCGCAGTAAATATACACGTGCATGTGTCTTTATAGCAACATGATTTATAATCCTTTGGGTATATACCCAGGAATGGAATGGCTGGGTCATATAGTATTTCTAGTTCTAGATCCTTGAGGAATTGCCACACTGTTTTCCACAATGATTGAACTAGTTTACAATCCCACCAACAGTGTAAAAGTGTTCCTATTTCTCCACATCCTCTCCGGCACCTGTTGTTTCCTGACATTTTAATGATCGCCATTCTAACTGGTGTGAGATGGTATCTCATTGTGATTTTGATTTGCATTTCTTTGATGGCGAGTGATGATGAGCATTTTTTCATGTGTCTGTAGGCTGTATGCATGTCTTCTTTTGAGAAATGTCTGTTCATATCCTTTGCCCACTTTTGGATGGGGTTGTTTGTTTTTTTCTTGTAAATTTGTTTGAGTTCTTTCTAGGTTCTGGATACTAGCCCTTTGTCAGATGAGTAGATTGCAAAAAGTTTTTCCCATTCTGTAGGTTGCCTGTTCACTCTGATGGTAGTTTCTTTTGCTGTGCAGAAGTGCTTTAGTTTAATTAGATCTCATTCATCAATTTTGGCTTTTGTTGCCGTTGCTTTTGGTGTTTTAGACATGAAGTCCTTGCCCATGCTTATGTCCTGAATAGTATTACCTAGGTTTTTTTCTAGGTTTTTTATGGTATTATGTCTAACATTTAAGTCTCTAATACATCTTGAATTAGTTTTCATATGAGGAGTAAGGAAAGGATCCAGTTTCAGCTTTCTACTTATGGCTAGCCAATTTTCCCAGCACCATTTATTTATTAGGGAATCCTTTCCCCATTTCTTGTTTTCCTCATGTTTGTCAAAGATCAGATGGCTGTAGATGTGTGGTATTATTTCTGAGGACTTTGTTCTGTTCCATTGGTCTATATCTCTGTTTTGGTACCAGTACCATGCTCTTTTGGTTACTGTAACCTTGTAGTATAGTTTGAAGTCAGGTAGCGTGATGCCTCCAGCTTTGTTCTTTTGACTTAGGATTGTCTTGGCAGTGTGGGCTCTTTTTTGGTTCCATACGAACTTCAAAGCAGTTTTTTCCAATTCAGTGAAGAAACTCATTGGTAGCTTGATGGGGATGGCATTGAATCTATAAATTACCTTGGGCAGTATGGCCATTTTCATGATATTGATTATTCCTATCCATGAGCATGGTATGTTCTTCCATTTATTTGTGTCCTCTTTTATTTCACTGAGCAGTGGTTTGTAGTTCTCCTTGAAGAGGTCCTTTACATCCCTTGTAAGTTGCATTCCTAGGTATTTTGCTCTCTTTGAAGCAATTGTGAATGGAAGTTCATTCCTGATTTGGCTCTGTGTTTGTCTGTTACTGGTGTATAAGAATGCTTGTGATTTTTGTATCGTGAGACTTTGCTGAAGTTGCTTATCAGCTTAAGGAGATTTTGGGCTGAGATGATGGGATTTTCTAAATATACAATCATGTCATCTGCAAATAGGGACAATTTGACTTCTTTTCCTAACTGAATACCATTTGTTTCTTTCTCTTACCTGATTGCCCTAGCCAGAACTTCCAACACTATGTTGAATAGGAGTGGTGAGAGAGGGCATCCCTGTCTTATGCCAGTTTTCAAAGGGAATGCTTGCAGTTTTTGCCCATTCAGAATGGTATTGGCTGTGGGTTTGTCATAAATAGCTCTTATTATTTTGAGATAGGTTCATTCAATGCCAAATTTATTGAGAGTTTTTAGCATGAAGGGCTTTGAATTTTGTCAAAGGACTTTTCTGCATCTATTGAAATAATCATGTGGTTTTTGTCTTTGGTTCTGTTTATATGGTGGATTACATGTATTGATTTGCATATGTTGAACCAGCCTTGCATCCCAAGGATGAAGCCAAATTGATCATGGTGGATAAACTTTTTGATGTGCTGCTGGATCCGGTTTGCCAGTATTTTATTGAGGATTTTTGCACTGATGTTCCTCAGGGATATTGGTCTAAAATTCTTTTTTTTTGTTGTGTCTCTGCCAGGCTTTGGTATCAGGATGATGTTGGCCTCATAAAGTGAGTTAGGGAGGATTCCCTCTTTTTCTATTGATTGGAATAGTTTCAGAAGGAATGGTACCAGCTCCTCCTTCTACCTCTGGTAGAATTCAGCTGTGAATCTGTCTGGTTCTGGATTTATTTGGTTGGTAGGCTATTAATTATTGCCTCAATTTCAGAGCCTGCTATTGGTCTATTCGGGGATTCAACTTCTTCCTGGTATAGTCTTGGGAGAGTGTAAGTGTCCAGGAAATTATCCATTTTTTCTAGATTTTCTAGTTTATTTGCGTAGAGGTGTTTATAGAATTCTCTGATGGTAGTTTGTATTTCTGTGGGGTCAGTGGTGATATCCCCTTTATCATTTTTTATTGCATCTATTTCATTCTTCTCTCTTTTCTTCTTTATTAGTCTTGCTAGTGGTCTATCAATTTTGTTGACCTTTTCAACAAACCAACTCCTGGATTCATTGATTTTTTGGAGAGTTTTTTGTGTTTCTATCTCCTTCAGTTCTGCTCTGATCTTAGTTATTTCTTGCATTCTGCTAGCTTTTGAATGTGTTTGCTCTTGCTTCTCCAGTTCTTTTAATTGTGATGTTAGAGTGTCAATTTTAGATCTTTCCAGCTTTCTCTTGTGGGCATTTAGTGTTATAAATTTCCCTCTACACACTGCTTTAAATGTGTCCCAGAGATTCTGGTATGTTGTATCTTTGTTCTCATTATTTTCAAAGAACATCTTTGTCTCTGCCTTCATTTCCTTATTTACCCAGTAGTCATTCAGGAGCAGGTTGTTCAGTTTCCATGTAGTTGAGTGGTTTTGATTGAGTTTCTTAGTCCTGAGTTCTAGTTTGTTTGCACTGTGGTCTGAGAGACAGTTTGTTATAATTTATGTTCTTGTACATTTGCTGAGGAGTGCTTTACTTCCAATTACATGGTCAATTTTGGAAGAAATGTGATATGGTGCTGAGAAGAATGTATACTCTGTTGATTCGGGGTGGAGAGTTCTGTAGATGTCTATTAGGTCCACTTGGTTCAGAGTTGAGTTCAATTCCTGGATATCCTTGTTAACTTTCTGTCTCATTGATCTGTCTAGTGTTGACAGTGGGGTGTTGAAGTCTCCCTTTATTATTGTATGGGAGTCTAAGTCTCTTTGTAAGTCTCTAAGGACTTGCTTTATGAATCTGGGTGCTCCTGTATTGGGTGCATATATATTTAGGATAGTTAGCTCTTCCTGTTGAATTGATCCCTTTACCGTTATGTAATGGCCTTCTTTGTCTCTTTTGATCTTTGATGGTTTAAAGTCTGTTTTATCAGAGACTAGGATTGCAACCCCTGCTTGTTTTTGTTCTCCATTTGCTTGGTAGATCTTCTTCCATCCTTTTATTTTGAGCTGATGTGTGTTTCTGCATATGAGATGGGTCTCCTGAATATAGCAAACTGATGGGTCTTGACTCTTTATCCTATTTTCCAGTCTGTGTCTTTTAATTGGACCATTTAGTACATTTACATTTAAGATTAATATTGTTATATGTGAACTTGATCCTGTCATTGTGATATTAGCTGATTATTTTGCTTGTTAGTTGATGCAATTTCTTCCTAGCATCGATGGTCTTTACATTTTGGCATGCTTTTGCAATGGCTGGTACCAGTTGTTCCTTTCTGTGTTTAGTGCTTCCTTCAGGATCTCTTTTAGGGCAGGCCTGGTGGTGACAAAATCTCTAAGCATTTGCTTGTCTGTAAATAATTTTATTTCTCCTTCACTTATGAAACTTAGTTTGGCTGGATATGAAATTCTGGGTTTGAAATTATTTTCTTTAAGAATGTTGAATATTGGCCCCCACTCTCTTCTGGCTTGTAGAGTTTCTGCCGAGAGATCTGCTGTTAGTCTGATGGGCTTCCCTTTGTGGGTAACCTGACCTTTCTCTCTGGCTGCCCTTAACATTTTTTCTTTAATTTCAACTTTGGTGAATCCGACAATTATGTGTCTTGGAGTTGCTCTTCTCGAGGAGTATCTCTGTGGCATAATCTATGTTTCCTGAAATTGAACGTTGGCCTGCCTTACTAGGTTGGGGAAGTTCTCCTGGATGATATCCTGAAGAGTGTTTTCCAACTTGGTTCCATTTCCCCCTCACTTTCAGGCATCCCAATCAGACGTAGATTTGGTCTTTTCACATAATCCCATACTTCTTGATGGCTTTGTTCATTTCTTTTTCCTTATTTTTTTTTTTTTAGACGTCTCTTCTTGCTTCATTTCATTCATTTGATCCTCAATCGCTGATACTCTTTCTTCCAGTTGATCGAGTCGGTTACTGAAGCTTGTACATTTGTCACATATTTCTCGTGTCATGGTTTTTGTCTCTGTCAGTTCATTTATGGCCTTCTCTGCATTGATTATTTTAGTTATCCATTCTTCCATTCTTTTTTCAAGATTTTAAGTTTCTTTGCACTGGGTACGTAATTCCTCCTTTAGCTCTGAGAAGTTTGATGGATTGAAGCCATCTTCTCTCAACTCGTCAAAGTCATTCTCCGTCCAACTTTGATCCATTGCTGGCGATGAGCTCCATTCCTTTGGAGGGGGAGAAGCACTCTTATTTTTTTAATTACCAGCTTTTCTGCCCTGCTTTTTCCCCATCTTTGTGGTTTTATCTGCCTTTGGTCTTTGATGATGGTGATGTACTGATGGGGTTTTGGTGTGGGTGTCCTTTCTCTTTGTTAGTTTTCTTTCTAACAGTCAGGACCCTCAGCTGTAGGTCTATTGGAGATTGCTTGAGGTCCACTCCAGACCTGTTTGCTTGGGTATCAGCAGTGGAGGCTGCAGAAAATTGAATATTGCTGAACTGCGAGTGTTCCTCTCTGATACTTGCTCAGGAATCTTTGTCTCAGGGGTGTACCCCACCGTGTGAGGTGTGGGATGTCAGTCTGCACCTAGTGGGGGATGTCTCCCAGTTAGGCTACTCAGGGGTCAGGGACCCACTTGAGCAGGCAGTCTGTCCGTTCTCAGATCTCTACCTCCATGTTGGGAGATCCACTGCTCTCTTCAAAGCTGTCAGACAGGGTCATTTGCATCTGAGGAGGTTTCTGCTGCTTTTGGTTTAGCTATGCCCTGTCCCCAGAGGTGGAGTCTACAGAGACAGTCAGGCCTCCTTTAGCTGCTGTGGGCTCCACCCAGTTCAAGCTTCCTGGTGGCTTTGTTTACCTACTTAAGCCTCAGCAATGGCAGGCACCCCTCCCCCAGCCTCGCTGCTGTCTTGCCCTTAGATCCCAGACTGCTGTGCTAGCAACGAGGGAGGCTCCGTGAGTGTGGGACCCTCCCGGCCCGGTGTGGGATATAATCTCCTGGTGTGCCATTTGCTAAGACCCTTGATAAAGCGCAGTATTAGGGTGGGAGTTACCCAATATTCCAGGTGTTGTGTGTCTCAGTTCCACTGGCTGGGAAAAGGGATTCCTTTCCCCCTTGTGCTTCCCAGGTGAAGCAATGCCTGGGCTGCTTCAACTCTGGCTGGTTGGGCTGCACCAGCTAACCAGCACTGATTGTCTGGCACTCCCCAGTTAAATGAACCTGGTATCTCAATTGAAAATGCAGAAATCGCCCATCTTCTGTGTCACTGGCACTGGGAGCTAGAGACTAGAGCTGTTCCTTTTCGGCCATCTTGCTCTGGGTCCTCCATCTCTAATTTCTTTAAGCAGTAAAGTGTCATTGTCATTGAAGAGATATTTACTAAAGAATATATAAAAGGAAGAGGTTCTTATTTTTCTATTTGCATCATCTCTAATGTCTTTGTGTAGTAGTGCATAGTTCTCATTGAAGAGATCTTTCACATCCCTAGTTAGCTATGCTCCTAGTATTTTATTCTTTTGTGACACTTGTGAATGAGAGTTCATTCATGATTTGCAGCTTGACTGTTGGTGTATAGGTATGGTAGCAATTTTTGCAAATTGATTTTGTATCCTGTGACTTTGCTGAGGTTGCTTATCAGGTTCAGAAGCTTTTGAACTGAAATGATGGGGTTTTCTTGATAATAGGATCTGCAAACGGGGAAAGTTTGATTTTCTCTCATCCTATTTTAATGCCCTTTATTTCTTTCTCTTGAATGATTGCCATGAAGAGAACTCCATTACTATGTTGAATACAAGTAGTGAGAGAGGGCATCTTTGCCTTGTGCCAGTTTTCAAGGGAAATGCTCCCATCTTTTGTCAATTTAGTATGTTATTGGCTGCACGTTTGTCATCCAGATTTTATAATGAAGACACCAAAAGCCATTTCAAAAAAAAAAAAAATGACAAATGGGAACTAATCAAAGAGCTTCTGTGCAGCAAAATAAACTACCAACAGAATGAACAGATGACTTACAGGATGAGATAAAATTTTCACAAAGTAAGCATGTGAGAAAGGTCTGATCTTCAACAAAGCTGACAAAAACAAGCAATGAGGTAAGAGTCTTTGTTAAAAAAATGGTATTGGAGTAACTGGCTAGCCATATGCAGAAGATTGAAACTGGACCCTTTCCTTACATCGTATGCAATCAACTCAAATGAAGTAAAGACTTAAATGTAAAACCCAAAACTATAAAAACCCAGGAAGACAACCAAGGCAATATCATGCTGGACACAGAAACAGGCAAACGTTTAATGACAAAGACACCAAAAGCAATGCAACAAAAGCAAAAATTGACAAGTGGGATTTAATTAACTTAAGAGCTTCTATACAGCAGAAGAAATGATCAACAGAGTAAACAGACAACCTACAGAATTGGAGCAAATATTTGCAAACTATGCATCTGACAAAGTTCTAATATACAACATCTATAAGGAACTTTAAAAAATTATAAGATAAAACAAACCCTATTAAAAAGTTGGCAAAGATATAAACAGACACTTCTCAGAAGAAGACATTCATGCAGCCAAGCATAATCAAAAAAAACTCAATATAACTGATCATTAGAGGAATTCAATCAAAACCACAATGAGATATTAGTAATTGCAAAAACTGCCATCTCACACCAGTCGGAATGGCTACTATGAAAAAGTCAAAAAATAACAGATGCTTGCAATGTTACACAGAAAAATATGCACTTTTACAATGTTGATGGGAGTGTAAATTAGTTCAACCATTGTGGAAGACAGTGTAGTAATTCCTCAAAGATCTGAAGAGAGAGCTACTATTTGACCCAGCAATCCCATTAGTGATTATATACCCAAAGCAATGTAGATCGTTCTACCACAAATACACATGTATTCATTTGATCATTGCAGCACTAATCACAATAGCAAAGACATAGAATCAACCCAAATGGCCATCAGTGATAGACTGGATAAAGAAGAAGAGTTACATATACACCATGGAATACTATGCAGCTATAAGAAAGAAAGAACAAGATCATGTTTCTTGCAGGGACATGAATGGAAGTGGTGGCCATTATCCTTAGCAAACTAATGCAGGAACAGAAAACCAAATATTGCATGTTCTCACTTATAAGTGGAAGCTAAACGATGATGACATATGGACACAAAGAGAAGAACAATACACACTGGCATGTACTGGAGGGTGGAGAGTGGGAAGAGGGAGAGGATCATGGAAAATAATTAATAGATACTAAGCTTAATACCTAGGAGATGAAATAATTTGCACAGCACAACTCCATGACACATGTTTACCTATATAACAAAACTGTACATGTACCCCTAAACTTAAAATAAAAGAAAGTTTTTGTTTGTTTGTTTGTTTTGTTTTTTAAGAGTATCAGAGGCTCTCTATTGATTTCCATGTGTGTGGAATATATTTTATTCATCTCTTCACTTTCAGTTTATGTGTTTTCTTACAGCTGAGGTGGGTTTCTTGAATGCAACAACTAGTTGAGTCTTGTTTTTCTGTCCATTCAGTCTTTTAATTTGGTAATATAATCTATTTATACTTAAGGTAGCTACTAAAAAGTAAGGCGTCACTACTACCATTATGTTTCTTGCTTTCTGGTTTTATTGTAGTTTTTTTCTATCTTTCTACCTCTCACTGTTGTCTTTTGTGCTCAAGTGACATTATTGAATAGTGTGTTCCAATTCCTTTTAAAAAATTTTTGTGTATATATTGTAGGTTTTTGATATATGGTTACTATGAGAGCTACAAAAACATGTTTTAGTAGGAACAAGTTACATGTAGTAACAAGTAGCAAGCAGTAACAAGTAACAAGTTACTTTAAACTGATAGTAAATTAACTTTGTAGGTAGAAAAATAAATAAAAAAATAAACTTTACACTTTATACTCCTTCACATTTAGAATTTTGATGCCCTATTTTACACATTTTGTATTGTTTATTTCTTGACAAATGAATGTACTTATTATTTTTAATAGTTTTTTCTTTTAGTGTTTATACTAAAAATATAAGTGATTTACTGACCTTTTATAGTATTTGAAGATTCTGAAATTATACATTTACTCTTAAAAGTGAGTTTTATAACTATAAGTGTTTTCTTATAACACATTAGTGTGTTTCTTTAGTTTGCAGAACTCCCTTTAGCATTTCTTGTAAGACCAAGAACTTTTTTTAGCTTTTCTTGTAAGGCCAATCTGGTGGCAATAAATTTCCTCAGCTTTTGTTTATTTAGGAGTTTTAGTCTTTCTATTTCTAAAGGATAGCTTTGCCAGGAGCATTATTCTTGATTGGTAGCCTTCTTTTTACATTCAGCACTTAGAATCAACTCACTTTCTCCTGGTTTGTAAGATTTCTGCTGAGAAGTGTGCTGCCAGGTGAATTGGAGCCCACCTATGTGTTATTTCTTTATTTTTGCTTGCTGCTTTCAGAATCTTCTCTGAAGGATTCAAGACAATTGAGAGCATGATCATACATGCTGCATCTTATTGTTGATCTTTGACATTCTGTATCTGGAATATTTATATTTATCACAATAATTTTTCTGTACCTGGATATTTTATTTATCATAATAATAGGGTACATGTTGAATCTTATTGGTGATTTTTGACATTCTATACTTGGATATTAATATTTATCATAATAATTATTCTGCACCTGGATATTTAAATTTATCATAATAATGGGGTACATGCTGAATCTTATTGGTGACCTTTGACATTCTGTACCTGGATATTTATATTATATTTAAATTTTATCTAAATTTGTGAAGTTTTCTGTTATATCTTTGAATATACATTCTACTCATTTGACATGTTCAATTTCCACTAGAACCCCAATGACCCAAATATTTGTTATTTTGCTGTTGTCCCATAGTTCCCGTAAATGTTCTGAATTATTTGTTTCTTTCAATGGTGCATTTCCAAAGAGCCTGTTTTCAAGCTCACTGATTGTTTCTTTTGCTTCTCGGTTTCTGCTATTGATTCCCTCTCACGCATTTTTCATTTTATCCATTGCATTGTTTAGTCCTGGGATTTTTTATTGATTACTTAAAAGCTATTTCAATAACTCTGTTAAATTTATCTGATAAATTGCCAAATCATTTTCCTGTATTTTATTGAAGTTCATTGAGCTTTCTAAAAATAGTTTTTGAAATTTCTGTCTGAGAGATCACACATTTTTATCATTGTAGGGTCTCTTTCTGGCATATTATTTTGTCCATTTGGTGAGGGAGGACATGGTTACCTGAATATTCCTGATGCTTGGGCCAAGTGACAACATCTGTGCATTGCAGGATTAAGTATTTATTCCAATCTTCACAATTTGGCTTTGTGCTGTGCCCCTTCTTCCAGAGCTTTTAAACAGGCTGAATTTTTTTTTTTTTTTTTTTTTTTTAGATGGAGTCTTATGCCATCACCCAGACTGGAGTGCAGTGGCGCAATCTCCGCTCACTGGAAGCTCTGCCTCCCAGATTCATGCCATTCTCCTGTCTCAGCATCCCAAGTAGCTGGGACCACAGGCACCCGCCACCACACTCAGCTATTTATTTTTATTTTTATTTTGTAGAGATGGGGTGTCACCATGTTAGCCAGGATGGTCTTGATCTCCTGACCTCATCATCCACCCGCCCCAGCCTCTCAAAGTGCTGGGATTACAGGTGTGAGCCACCATGCCCAGCCAAACAGGCTGATTGTTATGTTATCTGATCCAACGTTATATGCTATTTGAGGACTCGATGGCATCCTAAGATCAGAATTGCCATGAGTCCATAGTTGGTGTGTTGCAGCTTTTACAGCACTAGAGAGTGATCCAAGGCCAGCTTTACTGTGAGCCTGTAATTGATGTGTTGTTTCTACCTGGATAGTCTAAAGGAGGGCCTAAAGAGAGTAGTGCATATAACTGGGTCCTTGAGTTTCTACTTTGGTCTATGATTTTTTCAGAAGTCTCTTCCAAGGTCACCAGCTTGTCGTCAGGTGCTGTGGGTCTCTGTTTGCCTCTTGGCTTCATTATGGTGCGCCTGGCACTGGAGTCTAAGCCAACATTTCCTGTGCCTACTTCCTTCTCCTTCTCCCATGTGAACAATGTTTCTCTCTATGCTGTGATATCTGGGCTTGAGGAAGGGACACGGCATGCATTTCTGTTGCTATTGCTACCACCATAATGCTGGAGTGTACCTGAAACCCAAAGCTGCAGATACCAACAGAGTACAGAGATATGTCCAAGGCCCATGCTGCTACAGCCCGCCTGTTGCTGAGGCTTATTTGTGACTTGAGGCTGTTGCAGATGGCTGGTGGCAATGTAGGCTGGAACAAGAGTTTTGTCCTACCAGGATGGAGGGTCTCTACCTAGCATGGGGATGGGTCCAGAGGCTCTTTCCATGGGCAGCAGCCTGGGGCCAGGGGGCATTGGGTTCTATCCACTGTTGAATTTTATTTTGGCAGGCTTAGCTGTAAATTCTAAGCAAAGTCCTGCAGTTACTTTCCTCTCCTTCCTTCAAATAGACTGAGACACTCTCCACACTGTGGAAGAGATGGTGAAGTCAGTTTTTTGTCTGCCAAGGCCCACAGTCATGAGGACTAATGCATCCTCAGGTTGTGCCCCAGGTTCATGCTGCTATAGCTTGACTGCACTTGCTTTCCTCTCTGTTCTTTAAGCTAGCTATGTCTCTCTCTATGCTGTGCTGCTTAATGTTGAGGAAGGGTTAATGTGGGCAAAGTAACTCTATCCTTTCTATCCTCTTCAATGTGTCCTTTCTTATTATTATGCTAAAATCAAGTACCGTGATCTTTCACCTGATTTCCTTAGTCCTTGTGAAGGTAATGTCCTATATAGATACTTGTTTAACTTGATATATCTGTGGGGAGACAATCACTGAAGGTTTTTTCCAACATCTTGCTCTTCCCAATCCACATCTCAGATTTGAACTCTTCTAAAAATATCTAACAAGATTATTGTACTACTCCGTTTTCATGCTGCTGATAAAGAGATAACTGGACTAGGCAATTTACTTAAGAAAGAGGTTTAATGGACTTACATTTCCACATAGCTGGGGAGGCCTCACAATCATGGTGGAAGGTGAAAGGCACTCCTCACATGGTGGCAGAAAAGAGAAGAGAGTTTGTGCTGGAAAATTCCCCTTTTTAAAAGCATCAGATATCATAAGAATTATTCACTACCACAAGAACAGCATGAGAAAGACCTTCCCCTGTGATTCAATTACCTCCCACCAGGTCCCTCCCACAACACTTGGGAATTCAAAATGAGATTTGGGTGGGAACGTAGTCATACAATATCGTTCTGCTCATGGCCCCTCCCAAATATCATGTCCTTTTCACATTTCAAAACCAATCATGCCTCCCCCATAGTCTCCCAAAGTCTTAACTCATTTCAGCATTAACTCAAAAGTCCACAGTGCAAAGTCTCATCTGAGACAAGGCAAGTCTTTTCCATCTATGAGCCTGTAAAATCAAAAGCAAGTTAGGTACTTCCTAGATACAACAAAAGTACAGGTATTGGGTAAATACAGTCCTTCCAAATAGGAGAAATTAGCCAAAACAAAGGGGCTATAGGCCCCATGCAAGTCCAAAATCCAGCAGGCCAATCACATCTTAAAGCTCCAAAATGAATTTCTTTGACCCCATGTCTCACATCCAGGTCAAGCTGATGCAAGAAGTGGGTTTCCATGGTACAACCTCCACCCCAGCTGCTTTCATGGACTTGAATTGAGTGTCTGTGGCTTTTCCAGGCACATGGTGCAAGCTGTCAGTGGATCTATCATTCCAGGGTCTGGAGGACAGTGGCCTTCTTCTCATAGCTCCACTAGGTGGTGCCCTGGTAGGGACTCTGCTTGGGGGCTCCAACCCCACATTTTCCTTCTGCACTGACCTAGCAGAAGTTCTCCATGAGGGCCCTGCCCCTGCAGCAAACTTCTGCCTGGGCATCCAGCCATTTCCATGCATCCTGTGAAATCTAGTCAGAGGATGCCAAACTTCAGTTACTGACTTCTGTGCACCTACTGGTTAAACACTATGTGGAAGTTGCCAAGGCTTGGGGATTCCACCCTCTGAAGCAACAGCCCAAACAGTAGCTTGGCCCCTTTTAGTCAAGGCTGGAGTGGCTGGGACTCAGGGCACCAAGTCTCCAGACTTCACACAGCAGAGGGACCCTGGGTCCAGCCCACAAAACCATTTTTTCCTCCGGGTCTGTGATGAGATGGACTGACGCAAAGGTCTCTGATGTGACCTGGAGGCATTTTTCCTGTTGTCCTATGCCAAAGTTTTGCATTCTGTTTCCATGTTAAAACTGAATGCCTTTAACAGCACCCAAGTCACCCTTTGAAAGCTTTGTTGTTTAGAAATTTTTTCAGCTAGGTACCCTAAATCATCTCTCTCAAGTTCAAAGTTCCACAAATCTCTAGGCCAGGGGCAAAATGCTGCCAGTCTCTTTGCTATAACATAGCAAGGGTCACCTTTACTACAGCTCCCAACAAGTTCCTCATCTCCTTCTGAGACTAGCCCAGCCATACTGTTATTCATTGTCCATATCACTATCAGCATGTTGGTCAAAGACATTCAAGAAGTCTCCAGGGAGTTCCAAATTTTCTCACAATTTCCTATCTTCTTCTGAGCCCTCCAAACTGTTCTAATCTCTGTCTATTTCCAAATTCCCAAGTTGCTTCCACATTTTTGGGTATCTTTTCATCAGTGCCCCACTCTACTGGTAATAATTTACTGTATTTGTCTGTTTTCATGCTGCCAATAAAGACATACCTGAGACAGGACAATTTACTAAAGAAAGAGGTTTAATGGACTTACAGTTCCACACAGCTGGGGAGGCCTCACAATCATGGTGGAAGGTGAAGGGCACATCTCACATGGAGGCAAACAAGAGAAGAGAACTTGTTCAGGGAAACTTCCCTTTTTTAACCCATCAGATTTCTTGAGACTTATTTACTATCACAACAACAGCACAGGAAATACCTGCCCCCATGATTCAGTTACCTCCCACTGGATGCCTCCCACAACATAAGAGAATTCAAGATGAGATTTGGGTAGAGACGCAACCAAACCATATCAATTACCCATGTTTGTCCCTTTGTAACTCTCTTATTTTTCTTCTTAAAATAACAACAACAACAAAGCAGTATACATGAGCAGAATGTGAAGGTTTGTTACATAGGTCTATGTGTGCCATGGTGGTTTGGTGCACCTATCATCCTCAACAAACTAACATAGGAACAGACAATTAAACACCACATGTTCTCACTTAAAAGTGGCAGTTGAACATTGAGAATACATGGACACAGAAAGGGGAACAGCACATACCAGGGCCTGTTGAGGGATGGAAGTGAGGGGAGGGAAGCTTTGTAACACTCTTACACAGCTACATAATGGCCACCTATTAACTATATCACAGAATTTAATAGTTTGCTAATGACCAGCCCTTCTCATCATTTTTGACATTCAGGCCCAGTGCCTACAACCATTAATTACCACACTTATTTTGTGTTTTTTTTTCATGGCAAAATCAAAAAGAAAGAAACACTTTTACTATATCCATGACTCCATGAAAACTGAACAATGTAAAAAGATCGATCTGTTTCACAATTCTTGAAGACGTGAGTCTTACATCTAGCTTGATTCATTCATTTATATTATATACTAACCTCTGCAGACATTTGAGACATTTTTCTCTGTTCTACAACATTCCCAAAGGTGATTATACGATAATTGTTTTATTACCTCCCATGTTGGAAAGCTTTCTTGTCAGGCAACCATGCCATCAAGGAACAGCTGCGGCAGTTAAAGTTATCTTACTCTTTTCATTTTAAATATTTTCTTATTTTCTTAGAAATATGATTTCTGTGACTTACATTTAAAAGTGATCTGCTTGTTGCAGCAAGAAGGTTGAAGAGCATGTTCATGATCACAAATACATGATCAAAATGATTTCTCTCTCAGCCCAATCATATGTGTGCATTAGAGTAATACATCGTCATAGAATATAAACTAAACTAAACCTTCAGAAACATATCTAAATATCTCCCTGTCACATGCATTCACAATCATGACATGTAGTTCCAATAAATTAGAAAATCATGGCCTTCACTTACAAAATAAAATTATTTAGATCGACGTAAACCATGAGTTTAAAGATGGTAGAAAAGTGCTTTATTAAGTGTCAATGGAACACATTAGAAAACATTATAAAGGCTAATAAAATAAAATTAATTATATTTACATATACAATTATGTCTAGGCATAAGTATCCTAAGGTTAAATATCTATCCTAATGTTTTACCTATTTTTAGTTTGGTTAGCATCTAATCATTGAATTAAGATGGTTTTTTATGTTCTGAATTCAATTCTTCTATTGCTATATGATGTGTAAATATTTTCTCCCAATCTGTGACTTACTTTTTGGTTTTCACAATGATGTCTTTTAAAGTGGAGAGAGGTTTTAGATTTGATAAGGTCAAATTGGTATTTGTTTTCTTTTAAAGATCATGGTTTTGGTGGTTTATCTGAGAAATCTTTGCCTAACTCATAGTCATGAAGATTCTCTCTTATGTATTCTTTTAGACATTTTATAGTTTTTGCTCTTATATTTGGATTTCTGAATCATTTCGAGTTAATTTTATGTATGGTGCAAATTGTCTAAATTATTTCTTTTGTACATGCATGCCTAATTGTCCCAGCAACAGTTTGGAAATGTTATCCTTCCCCTATTTTTATTCACACCTGTGATTAATTACTATTACTATAAACATAAAGGTTATCTTTGAACGCTCAATTTTGTTTGATTTATCTCTATACCTGTTCTTGCTCCAGAGCTACACTATTTTGATCACTGTGCCTTTATAAGTTATTTCCAAGTCTATACAAATTTTAGGTTCAACTTGTCAACATCTACAATCACATCTGTTGGAATTTTGACAAGGAATGTGTTGAATTTATAACCAATTTGTAAGAATTGCTCTCTTGACAATATAGATACTTTCATCCCATCCATATGAAATAAAAGTTTTCTACTTATTTTGGTTTTCTATAATTCCTCTCAGCAATGTTGTGTAGTCTTCGAAGTGTACGTTTTGCACTTATTTTGTTAAATTACTATTTTGATGTTAGTATAAACACATTTTAAAATTTTATTTTTTCACTTAAAAGATTGAAAACTGAAAAGCAACCAAAGAAGACAGGAAGAATACCAATGTGTCTACATCATTCTAAGTTGAATATGTGTGTCATATTTTTTTAATTAAAATAGATAAATTAAAATTTTTAATAGTTGATGTAAGCGAGAACAGTAAACCATTAATATGCATTTAAGTATTCAGTATACATATCCTTCTGTTTGATGTCATCGATGATTCATATGCGTTTCTTCTCCTCTGAGAGTTAAATGAGAATACCAAGATATAAAATTGTAAATAAGTATGAATTATCCAATAGTTGTTCAGTAAGTAGAACAGACAAAATGGAACACCATGCTTTTTATTCAATAATACTATGGGATAACTTACTGTGCTAAGTATAACATGCTCTTTAATGTCTTATACTTTCTAAAATTATATGAAAGACATAATAAATAGAAAAGTAACATTTAGACAAATCTATCCTTTTGAATGTATTGTTTTATTTGTATACATTTTTTAAAACATCAGTATAAGGTGAATTGATTTTGGCTTCATTTTTCTGATGTGAAAGTATCCTATGTTATTTACTGGTTATAATTTTAATTTCTTTTGTGTGCATTATTTATTTTGATTATTTACTTTATTATGATTCATTTGCAAAAATTAGTATTTGTTTTAACAATGTGCATAATTATATTTCATAAAAGTTTTAGTGTTAAAGTTACATATTTAAGAAAGTTTATTATCTAGTCTGTAAAAGCAGGAGTATGTCAAGTTGTTAAATTAAAATTTAAAGTGAGTAATGTATTATTTTATATGAATAATTAGTCCCTTTGGGACATTTACTCAAAAGTAGGTCATAATCTTATTATACTGTACATTCTGTTCTATCTATCTACATATATATGCACATATACACACATTTAAACATACATATAAAATAGTTCATATTCCTCTACTAATTATGCTTTTAAAATTATTTACATTAAATTATCATTAGAAATTATAAAACTTGGTCTTCTGTTCTTAGCCCATGTTTCTCAAGCCAAATATATTTAGAGTAGATATATTTTATTTTTATAACACTCTGTGAATGATCAATAACTATGAGCTAATAATTATAATTAACATGAATGCAAGTTGATTTTCACAAGCGTTAATGTCCAATGTTATTCATATTACCCCTCAATGTCAATTAAAGCAATTAACTAAAAGTTAAACCATATTTCTTTGCTTGCCATGGCACAAATGGAGAAGCAAAAACACCACTGATATCATCTCATTCAAGCAAGCCTCTGTCCACCTGAAAAGTGCATATTAGTTCAAAGTCTCCAGTGTCAGAACCTTCAGAATCTTCCTAAGCTTTCCAACAGCATCCATGCAGGTATTAAGGAGACCCCCAGCCAATGGCTGACCAAGATGATATTAAAAGGACTTGCCAATTTCCACTCCAAACAAGAGCTGCTTTAAGGAACAATATTGGCTCTGAAGACTCTCCATTGGACTGGCTCAGAATTTTGGGGACCAGGGTCATGGTCCCGTTGGTTTTGCCCAATTCTACCTGTTTTTCTTTCTTTTTTTTCCACAAGTGTTACTACCCAATATAATATTGCAATTCTGTTTTTCCCCAGACTTTTGGGGGTATAATCGACAAATAAAAATTGTGTATAATCAGTGTCTACAGTGTGATGAACTGATATCTACATACATTGTAGTGATGTGTAAAGATTACCACAATCAAATTGACCAACTCATCTATCCTCAAACATAGGTATCTTGCCTTTGTGTGTGCCTTTATGTGTGTATGGTGAGAATACTTAAGACCTTCTCTGTTAGCAAACTTCAAGTCAAGAATGCAGTATTAGTAACTAAGTAAACATGCACTACATTAGATCTCCTGTACTTATTCATCTTATAACCCAAAGTTTGTAACGTTTGATCATCTCCCCATTTCTTCCAAACCCAAACTCCTGGCAACCATCAATCCATTTACTGATTCTGTGATTTAGAATATTAAACTCCACATGTTACTGAGATAATACAGTATTTGTCTTTCTGTGGCTGGCTTATTTCACTTAGCAAAATGTTCTTTACATTCATACAGGCAGGATTTTCTTTTATTTATGGGTGAAGAATGTATCATTTCTCTCACACACACACACACACACAATGGTGTATCATATATATAGTGTGTGTGCACATAAATTTACACAATTTTATATATATATATATATATATATATATTTATCCATTCATCTGTTGTGGACACACAGGTTACCATGTCTTGACTATTGGGAATAATACTACAATGAATATGGGGTGCAGATATCTCTTTGAGATACTAATTTTATTTCTTTTGGATATATAACTAGAAGCGGCATTCCTGAATCATAGTTCCATTTTTAGAACTACTAAATTCCCATGCTAGTTTAATGTTTAGAGGAACTTGCAAACTGTTTTCCATAATGGCTGTTCCAATTTACGTTCCCATCAACAGTGTATGAAGCTTCTCTTTCCTCCACATCCTTGCCAACACTTGCGAGCTCTTGTTTATTACAGCCATCCTAACAGTTGTGAAGTAGTATCTTATTGTAGTTTTGTTACATTTCTCTGATAATGAGTAACATCGAGTACCTTTTTGTATACCTGTTGGTCACAAGTATGTCTTCTTAAGGAAAATGTCTCTTCAATTTCTTTGCCCATTTTTAATTGGGTTGTTTCAATTATGTCATTGTTTTTCTCTTGAGTTGCATGAATTCCTCATATATTCTGAGTATTAACTCATAATCAGATTTATGGCTTACAAATATTTTTCCCCATCCCATAGGCTATCATTTTATTTTGTTGGTTGTTTCTTTTGCTGTGCAGAAGATTTTTATCTGATATAGTTCCATTTCTCTACTTTTGCTTTTGTTGCCTATGCTTTTGATGTGATATCCAAAAAAATCATTGTCAAAACAACATTAAGGCGTTTTTCTTTTCTACTCTTTATCTGGGGTTTTTATGATTTTAAATCTTATATTTAAGTTTTCAATCCACTTTGTGTTGATTTTTGTATACACAGTTGGACAAATGTCTAATTTTATTCTTTTGCATATGGACCTCAGTTTTGCCGATACAATTTATTGAAGAGACTATCCTTTCCCCTGAGTATATTCTTGGTGTCATTGTCAAAGACGGGTTGACCCTATATGCATGAGTTTAATTCTGTATTCTTAATTATGTTCCACATGGTTCTGTGTCTGTTTTTATGCTAGAACTATACTGTTTTGATTACTATAACTTTGAAATATCATTCGGTATTAGAAAGTGTGGTGCTTCTACCTTTGTTCTTATCTCTCAAGATTTATTTGGCAATTTGAGTTTATTTTTAATTCCATGTGAATTTTAGAATTTTTTTTCTATTTCTCTTTCTATTTCTATTTTAGTTTAATAGAGATTGCATTCAACCCATGAACATGAGATTGTTCCATTTATTTGTGTGTTATTCAGTTTTGAACCCATACACTCCACCAAAATTGTTAGAACCAACATAGAAATGCAGTAAAGTAGCAGGATGTGATATTAACTCAGAAATATATATATATATATTTTTTGGTTCTATACACTAACAAAAAAATCTGGAAAAGAAAGAAAAATGTCAATTCTATATACAATAGCATAAAATGGTAAAATATTTAGGAATAAATATAACCAAGGTGGTGAAAGATCTGTATGCTGAAGACTGTGAGACATTGGTAAAATAAATTGATGATACAGCGGCTATTCTAATTCCATCTCAGTGCCCACCTTCTGGAAAACCGTATTTTCATCATTTGAATCAGAAGAAAATCAGAAGGAAAATAATGATAGAAGATTTTCAGGAATCAATTTCCATCCAACATGTTTCCTAGAACAGATGACAAGGGAGTGCAAAGCAGGGGAGATTATCGGGGGCTAAACAACAAACAGGAAGTATACCACCTTCAGTGCTTTTGTGGCTGGGGCACATGACATTTTGAGGCTTAAACTGATGCTTTGCCACTCAAGAACAATACGAACAATTGTAAATGAGAATCCAATGAGTAAGGATCTCAGAGATGACATTAGTTTAAAATCATTCGCAGCCCCAAGTAAAGACACTGAAAATAAATAACCTGAAATCTTAAGTAAGGTAGTAAAATCACCTTTATCTTTTTACTTTTTATATTTTAGACCCAAATCGATAGATGGTTTTGCCAGTTTTAAATATGTAACAATAATAATTTTTATTCATTTTATCATGAAACATGGTGAATCTTAAAATATCATATTCATCATTTACCTTAGTCTACAAGGCTTTCCTCAGTAAATAACACATCAGAATTTCAGGAGAAATCTTTTTTCAACCCACTTGCATCTCCTTTGCAGTTCTGAGAAGCTCTGAAATGCAACATCCTCTATCTCAAAACAATAAGAATTATTTGTGGAAAAAAGATTTGTTGCTCCTGTATAAAACAATGGTATAAAAAGGGATAGGGAAAGTAAAACAGCCATTATTACATGATTATTCTAAGAAATACAAAAACCAAAAGAAAGAAATATAGTTCATGTTGAGTTGTAGGAACTAGAAGTAATAGTAGTACTGATAAGATAGCAGTACTGATAAAAACTAAATGAAGTTAATTGAAAACATACGAAGAAATGTGGAAATAACTGAGTGGGCTTCATGTTCTCAAGATATGAAATAGTGCTATACACAATGTGGTTACCATAGAATTTAGTTGATACATTGTGGCAGCAATTTAATAAGTGGCTGGAATGCCGAAGAAAACATTTTATAGAGTAGTAAGATATCCAGTAAAATTAAAATAAAAATAGAATAACACAACGAAGGAGTAAGCCTGGAAATATTTTAACATATGAGATAAAGTCAGAAAAAGAGCCAAGTTTATCTTACTTTATAAGGTTATTTTTAAAGCTCACTACTAATATTTTAAACCATAGAGGACAAATTTTAGGCTATGCTTTATGCTAAGTACCTTTACATACATTATTTCGATTGCCTTATAATTTAGTCACTATCGTTATTCCATTTTGTATATGAGTTAACTATGGCAAAAAGACATTAAATCAATTAACCTTTAGTCATATGGCTTCTAAACTAAATGCAAAATTCCAACCTATACAGTAATTCTCCAGGAATAGTATTTATAGACATTGGGATTTAAATGAATAAAACAGGTATATCTACAGAAAAATGTAATATTACTTAATCTATGATAAGCTGTCTCATATGTATTAATCTACATGTATTATATGATTTACAAAGATAAATAAAAGGACAAGCTTCAGGCTGGTAGAAAATTTGCATATCTCATATTTGATAAATAACTTGTGTTGTAAACATGAAAAATCTCTCAAATTTGTCAATGCAAATACACACACACAAAAACATTAAAAATGGCCAGGCGCGGTGGCTCAAGTCTGTAATCCCAGCACTTTGGGAGGCCGAGACGGGCGGATCATGAGGTCAGGAGATCGAGACCATCCTGGCTAACACGTTGAAACCCCGTCTCTACTAAAAAATACAAAAAACTAGCCAGGCGAGGTGGCGGGCGCCTGTAGTCCCAGCTACTCGGGAGGCTGAGGTAGGAGAATGGCGTAAACCCAGGAGGCGGAGCTTGCAGTGAGCCGAGATCGTGCCACTGCACTCCAGCCTGGGCGGCAGAGTGAGACTCGATCTCAAAAAAACAACAACAGCAGCAAAACCTTAAAAATGTGAGCCAAAGTTTGAGCAGATACTTCACCAAAGAAGAAAGATGAAAGCAAGTAAGTACATGAAAGGTATAAAAAATTGTTAGTGATGAGGGAGGTGTAACTTAAAACTACAAGTAATACAGGCATACCTTATTTTGATGCACTTTATCTTGCTTCATAGATATTACATTTTTTACAAATTGAAGATTTCTGACAACCCTGTATTGAGAGAGTCTATTGGCACCATTTTTCCAATAGCATGTGTTCACTTCGTGTTTTTTGTGTCACATTTTGGTAATTTTTATATTTCAAATATTTACATTGTTGCTGTACTTATTATGGTGATGTGATCACTAATCTTTGATGTTACCATTTTAATTATTTTGTGGTCGCATAACTACAGCCATATAAGACACCAAATGTAACCAACACAGAACTCTGATGGAGTCGTACAGGGAGATTAATCTTCTTTTCCTTTTTTTTTTTTTTTTTTTTTTTGAGAGAGTCTCGCTCTGTCACCTGGCTGGAGTGCAGTGGCGCAGGATCACGGCTCACTGCAACCTCCACTTCCCGAGTTCAAGCGATTATTCTGCCTCAGACTCCCAAGTAACTGGGATTATGGGAACCTGCCATCATACATGGCTAATTTTTGTATTTTTAGTAGAGGCAGGGTTTCACCGTGTTGGCCAGGCTGGTCTCCAACTCCTGACCTAAAGTGATCCACCCACCTCAGACTCCCAAACTGCTGGGATTACAGGTGTGAGCCCAGCTGATAAATCTTATTTTCATGCCTGCTAACCCAAGGTCCATTGTGAAGTCCATGGAGCAAGGAGTAATTTTGACTTTCAATTCTTATTATTGAATAAATACATTTTGTAGGGCTATGGCTACCAGAGAATAGTGATTCTTCTGATGGATCTGGACCATGTCCTTCGAAATATTTTGAGAAAGGATTCAACGTCAGTAAGAATATTTGTGATTCACTGGACAAGGTCAAATGATCAACATTAACAGTAGTTTTGAAGAAGTTGGTTCCAATCCTCATGGATTCCTTTGAGGTATTCAAGACTTCCATGCAGGAAGGAGCTGCAGATGTGGTGAACATAGCAAGAGAATTATAATTAGAAGTGGAGCCTGAAGATAGGACCAAATTGCTGTCATTTCATGATTAACTTTGACTGGATACAGAGTTGTTTTTGATAGATAAACCAAGAAAGTGTTTTTTGAGATGAAGTTTGTTTCTGATGAAGATGCTGTGTCTCTCTGACCTTCAGCAACCACCACTGTGATCATTCAGCAGCTGTCACACTGAGGAAAGACCCTCCACCAACAAAAAGATTATAGCTTGCTGAAGACTCAAATGATTGCTGGCATTTTCAAGCAGTAAAGTATTTTTGATTAAGGTATGTGCACTGGTTGTTTTAGACATGGTATTATTGCACACTGAATAAAATACAATGCAATGTGAACAGCTTTTTGTTTTGTTTTGTTTTTTTGTTTTTTATTATTTTTTTAAATTATATTTTAAATTGTAGGGTACATGTTCACAACGTGCAAGTTTGTTACATATGCATACATGTGCCATGTTGGTGTGCTGCACCTATTAACTGGTCATTTATATTAGGTATATCTCCTAATGCTATCCCTCCCCACTTCCCCAACCTTACGACAGGCCCTCATATGTGACGTTCCCCACCCTGTGTCCAAGTGTTCTCATTGTTCAATTCCCACCTATGAGTGAGTACATGCGGTGCTTGGTTTTCTGTCCTTGTGATATTTTGCTCAGAATGATGGTTTCCAGCTTCATCCATGTCCCTACAAAGGGGCACATGTGCACGTATGTAAACAACTTTTTATGTATACTGGGAAACCGAGAAAACTTGTGTGCCTTGCTGTATTATCGTATTCATTTTATTGTTGTTTGGAATCGAATCTTCAATATATACAAATAATGCCTGCAAATGTATTCTGACTTTATTTTTTTCACCTTTATATTCCTTTATAATATCCTTGAAATTCCCATCTAATATCAATAATATCAATAGTTATGCATAATAAATCTGACACAACTGTAATATTTGGTTTGCTTTTTCAAAACAATATAATGTCACAACAATCACAGATAGAAAAAACTCTGCCAAATTTTATTAATAAGAATTTTTTTTAAAATTAATGCAAGTTACAAATAAGAAAAGTGGCTACCCATCTACTCATTTTTATGGCAGAAAATGGTCTCAAATTGTTGACATTTCAATATCTCCAATTCCAAGTGATTCTGGAAGCTCTAAACCAAAACACTGCATTATTTACATTCATAGTTTGCTTGCTTTTGAGGAAAATGACATCTGTGCAATTTTTTCATTCCAAAACACATTAATTTCTACATAGGGTGAATTTAGAGCTGGAAAATCTAATGTGGAATGCTACTCCTATACTGTCAAATGAAAAATACTAAAATTAAAAATATGAATTTTCTAGTAGACATAATCTACATAAATGAGGACAGATCAATGCTTTATACTATAAATATATGCCAATTTTATACTCAAATTCCTTAAAATATTTTTTTAATTTTTAAGTGTTAATTTAAAATGATATTATTCTTTTATGGTTAGCATATTATTCCTTTTTGGTTGGCATGCAATTCTGTGCTTTTTTGTTTTTGTTTTTGTTTTTGTTTTGAGAGGGAGTCTTGCTCTGTCATCCTGGCCAAAGTGCAGTGGAGCAATCTTGGCTCACTGCAATCTCTGCCTCCTGGTTCAAGCAATTCTCTTGCCTCAGTCTCTCGAGTAGCTGGGATTACAGGCACCCGACACCATGCCTGGTTAGTTTTTGTAGTTTTAGTAGAGATGGGTTTTTGCCATGTTGGCCAGACTGGCCTTGAACTCCTAACCTCAGGTGATTCACTCGCCTCGGCCTCCCAAAGTGTTGGGATTACAGGCACAAGCCACTGTGTCTGACCTCTGTGAGTTTTTTGTTGTCGTTGTTGTTTTGTGACGGAGTTTCACTCTGTCACTCAGGCTGGAGTGCAGTGGCGTGATCTTGACACACTATAAGCTCCACTTCCCTGGCTCAAGTGATTCTTCTGCCTCAGCCTCCAGAGTAGCTGGGACTACAGGCGCCTGACACCACGCCCAGCTAATGTTTTGTATTTTTAGTAGAAACGGGGTTTCACCGAATTAGCAAAGAAGGTCTCAATCTCCTGACCTCGTGATCCGCCTGCCTCAGTCTCCCAAAGTGCTGGGATTACAGGCGTAAACCACTGGGCCCGGCCCTCTGTGAGTTTTAGTACATGCAGAGATTCATGTGTCCATCACCGTAAACCCAGATACAGAAAAAGTTTTTCACCCAAAATACTCATTCGTGTTAACTCTTCATAGTCAAACTCTCCCTTCACTGCTGACCTCTGGCAGCACTGATTGTTCTCCATTTCTATGGAGTTGTCGTTTCTGGAAATTCATAAAAATTGAATTATACCATATTCAACCTTTTGAGATTGCCTTCTTCAACTTAGCATTGTGTAATCTGCTAAATTACACAAGACTGTTAGTGATTAGGAAGGTGTAACCTAAAACCACAAGTCATACAAGCATGTCTTACTTTAATGCACTTTGCTTTATTGTGCTTCGCAGATACTACATTTTTTTACAAATTGAAGGTTTCTGACTGCCCTGTAATGGCCAAGTCTATCAGCACCATTTTCCCATAAACATGTCCTCTTCCAAGTCATTGTCTGTGCCAATATTTTGTTTCCTTTTTGTTACTGAATAGTGTTCCAATGAATGTATGTACTGCAGTTGCTTATTTATTCTTTTTCCAAAAGACTTTTATCTTATCTCCACTTTGGAGGAGGAAATAATGTTTCTATGAATATTCAAATACAGGTTTTTGTGTGACATAGTTTTGTTTTTGTCTCAGTGGAATTTCTGGTCACATTGTAACTACATGCTTGACTTTATAAAAAACTGATTAACTGATTTCCAGGATGGGTATACTATTTTCTATTCTCACCAAAAAGTGTGGCAATCAGTTGGTCTACATTCTTGTCAGCTTTTGGTAACATTTTGTATTACTAGGTTTGTTTTGTTCTGTTCTAGCCATCCTAATGGGTATGTATTAGTTATCATAAGTTATACCTCAGAGATATCACAAGTGAAAAAGACAGGTGGTGAATGCTCCTGTGAACAAAATAAAATATACCTGAAGGGTCATATATAATAGCTAATATTTTCATATGCTTATAAATGTTAATATTTTAAATGGTACCAATGAAAAACATGTTATATATCTAAATGAAATATTTAAATTAAATATGCACTTTTAAATGAGTTGCGGGCATACTTTATTTTAATAATTGAAACAATATTTTAATGTTTTGGAAATTAAAAGTTCTTATTTCTTTTTATAAATGGAGCCCTGATCATTCTCTGCATATTTTGAATAAACTATTTTAAGTCATTTTTTCTCCAGTGTTTTCTTCTCATTCCCAAATCAGAAGAGAAATATCAAACAAAATTATCAAAGATATGTATGGATAAAATTCACATTTAGATTTCTTTACATAAAACATCATATAATTAAGGATATTTATTTTGATAATAATGAGACAGTTTTGGCAAAGTGCTTCAAAATGTAGAATTTTTTTGCATTAATTATTCTCTTCCTAGTAAGACAAGTATTTTTAGAGAAGGGATATAAAATAGTGGTTAACTATGCTTACAACTTAGCTCTGCTATGTCATAAACATGTGACTATAAATAAAGCATTTAACCTCTCAGTCTTAGGTTTTTTATCTCTGAAATGTAGATAATAATTGTATATGTCTCATCAAATTTTATGAGAAGTGGATATGTGGTATAGAGCAATATGTGATAAAAATAATTTATTGGTATTAAAATCCAGTTGTGTTATATATTCATCAAACGTTTAAAATTGATGAATATATAAGAATGCCAGAAAGTGACCATATCATTCCTGTATCCTATCAATTTGCAGGTAGTTTGATTTTTCTTCAGCAATCGTGCTACTTAGTTTAAAATGCGTAATAAAATTTGGAAACCATTACTTTCCATGTTTGCTCTCTATCTTTGGTTATGAATTTAACACTTTCAAATGTTCCAGAGCCTTAAATGAGAGAAAAACAAAAGCACTAGCATCAGACATTCAGCTCTAAAATCTGCTTTCTGGAATCACTTGATGTTCTTTTCCATAGTATTTAGGTTATGTTTGCCTAATAAATAAAACATCCAGTCACTTCGGTCAACAACCTAGTTATTAGGCAACCCGGGGCGGGGCGGGGGGGGGGGGAAATAACAAGCTGTATTCATCCTTTCAAAATTTTGCCTTGCTGTGATAAGTAGATATTATGAATTCGAGAGACATATTCAATCTCAGAGAACTATTATTTTACATATTTATAATAAATTGCTATTTAAAATAGTATTTGATATAAAAGGGTAATTTTTGTGTTACTTTTAAAAGTAGTTTTACATTTCACCCCAAGTTATGTTTTCATCATTTAATGACTTGTAGAATATTCCTATTTATAACATTGGCTTTACAATATCAGTGAATTCTTCCGGGGTTCAGTAAAACTAATCATAAAGAGAGTATAGTCTGGAGCTTTCAGTTAATTTCAAAGTCTGCTCTTCCCATCCTAAACAAAAGAACTTCGGACATTTACTGAAATTCTCTAAGATCCTGTAAGAGAATTATAGAGATAGTGACTATCTCTTAGTATAGAATAAGGTGAGAATGTCTCTTCTTTATGTCTTCCTATGACTCTCTGTTTGCTTGAATAGCTTCTACTTCAATCAAGAAAGCTGTCAGATTATTATTTTTTGTATTGTGGATATTTTTTTCCTTTCGTTGCTGAAGTTGCCCAGGCAGAGCTCCCAAGGAGAATCTGCTGCATTCCTATAATCATTACAACCTGTCTCCGTGGTTCTTTTCCTACTAATCAAGTAATTATCATGATTTTTTTTTTTTCAGAGACAGCATTTTGTGTTTATTCTTAACTCCTTAGCATTAAGAAATTTGTCTGAATTTTTGGCTATAACTCAGGAGTGTCTTTTTCTGCCCCTAAACTAGGATTTTACTTGGGCTCCAATTCTTTCTAGCTTCTTCTACAGAAACGCTCTCTTGATGGAGAACTATATTAGCTCCTTCAAGATTCTCTCAGGTAAATTGGAAGCCTTTCTGGAAACTATTCATTTTATAAATCAGATATGCACTGCCCTTGGCTTAATTAATCCTTCCTGAAAACTCAGTCTTTAAAGCCAAATCTTGCTTTTCAGTATCTGAACTTGATTAAGCTGTGTGCCTCTCAGTATGGATCTGTGAGCTCTATTAGCATGATTCCAGAGAGAACAGAAGTATATAACATTGCTTTGTCTTCCAAATGCTGAGTGTGGGATTCTAGTATCCTTTGGGGATGCCCTACCTTCTAGGATAGTTACAAAAGTAGGGGTAGCAGTAAAGGCAGATAGATGCCCCGGTCCCACACCGGCTAATGCAGGACACCGAAAGTAGTAGCTTGCTGTATTTCCAACTCTTGGTTTGTTCCAGATAGTAATGCTGATGATTAAGAAAATACAACACAATATTAATTTGAAATTATGTGATTAATTATCTACGTTGACTTTCCCAGTGTTAATGGGAGACACTGCAGGCCATATGTACCCAGAAATGCTTTAGTACACAGGTTCATATTATTTATCCTTTTAAAACACTTATGAAAGAAGTCATTGTCTGTCACACATGTCCCATTATCTTTCTCCATAGACTTTCAACCAAGAAGGAACTAGCTTGTCCATTCATGAATTTACATTATTCATTGGGTAGAGCATTCTCAGGCTGAGAGATAAAATTCTTCTAGGCACTTTGTAACTCCAGTGCTTAACAGACACAAGTGAAAGACTTCCCTGGATTAAAAAATAAACCCTCAATACAGAAACTATGGATTCTCACATGTTAAATTTAATTAAATATGATATAATAATAGTTCACTAATAAAAAACAGATTATTAGCATGATAATTAATATAATCAATAAACGGGAATGTGTTTGTGCTCAAAGCTGTCAAAGTCTTTTATTTTCAAAAACAGAGTATAAAATAACCATGGATAAAACAAGTAAATATATAACAAATTTTGTTGACAACATGAGAAAATAGAACCACTTACAATGGCCAAGAAGAAGAACAAATATTCAACTCTGGATATGAAAAATTAACTCAGAAACAAACATCAATTAATGGATAAAGCACCAGATTAGTCACAAAGGAATAAAAATTCTGTTAATTGACAATATATTTTAAAAGATTATCCACAGTACAGTTTGAAGAAAATAAAAATTTTAAATATGAAAGGATAGTCAGATAAAAAGGACTAGGAATTGAAAAGACTTGAAAAGGAAAGTGAATCAGTGTGTGAATTTTCCAGACTGAATAAAATATATTAAATTAGAGCTAAAAGAACAGAAACAGAAAATAAATAGAAATAAAATAAATAAAAATCGACTAGAAAATAAATAAAAATCAACTATTTTGTGTACAAATCTAAGTCAAAACATTATCAAAATGAAGGTAAAAATACTACATTAAAATCAATCAGGGAGAAAAGGAAAATTCACCACCACCACACCAAAATACAATATGGCAGACAGGAAGTATATTAAAAGCAACAATATGGGGAAAAGTAGGATAATAACTGTAAAGAGTTGAGAATAAATAGCTATCTACTTAGATTATGTGCTCCTGAAATTATTTGTCAACCATGAGGGTAAAATATACATAACAAATGATCAAAACCATATTGGTTTTGTCAAGATAATATTAAAGAAAGATAATTTAATGAATGCACTACAGGAAGTGCCTAAGCTTATATATTGATGGAATAATACAAGTATACAAATGATGATGAGAAACAGGGAGGAAGAATAACAATGGTATTTATAATTGTGAGGTTAAAAAGTGCAGTAAATCGTACTACAATGATGTATACTAAAAACATATAAACTAGTTGGAGGTGATGAGACAAGTATTTATAGTGTCTTTTAATTGGGGGGGATTAACAGTAGTGATTTTCAACTATTTAAATTTTAAAATATCAAGTACAATATTTACTCAAGGAATATTAGTTTCATGTACCAATGAATCATTTTAAATCACCATGTTAATTCATGTGGTCACCTCAGAACGTGAAGAAATGTATTTGAAAAAATTTAGTACACAGTTTAGATCCAAAAAATGAAATTAGAATAAAAAAATTAGAATTAATAGGAGGAATTTCTGGGAATTTTACTGAAATAAAATAAATCTCCCAAAATAAATTTCACTTGTGCATACATCTAACATAAAATTAGCATAGTTTGGCCAGGCACAGTGGCTCATGCCTGTAATCCCAGCACTTTGGAGGCCAAGGCAGGCGGATCACGAGGTCAGGAGATCGAGACCATCCTGGCTAACATGGCGAAGCCCTGTCTTTACTAAAAATATAAAAAAAATTAGCCGGGCATGGTGGCGGGTGTTTGTAAGTCACAGCTACTGGAGAGGCTGAGGCAGGCGACTGGCATGAATCCGGGAGGAAGAGCTTGCAGTGAGCCGAGATCGTGCCACTGCACTCCAGCATGGGTGACAGAGCAAGACGCCGTCTCAGAAAAAAAAAAAAAAAAAAAAAAAAAAAAAAAAAAAAAAAAAAAAAAAGGCATAGTTTAAATGATGATATAATGGCCAACAGTTGCACAAATACAATAAAAGTTTAATGAACTAAATCATATTTTTAACAAGGTACACTGAGAAACTCTTTTAACAATAATATAGCATTTTACAGAAGTGTATAATAAACAAGCTAAATTAATGAGAGATACATCATGCTCACATACAGGAAAACATGTCAATTATTCCAAAATTGGACTACAGACAGGAAACAATTTTAGTGAAAATCTCAATATGCCTTTTTGGAATTTGGCAAAATAATGTCAGCATATATATGAATGAGCAAATAATTAAGAATTGTCAAGATGTATAACAATCATCTTTCAGTAGATTAAACTAAAATATGAAGAGCAAATTATAAACACTTCCAAATGTATTACCCTATTTTTATATCTACAGGTAAACAAGTGTTTTTAAAGTAAACATAAAAAGGAACAATCTTAAAAGAAATGACTTATTATTGTGGCAATCTTAAAAATAAGATTCTTGATTAATGGAAGAACATTATCTATAAAGGAATTAAAGCAGTCATAAATGGGCGTAATTGCTCTTTCCATGGATTTCAGATTCAAAGTTTCTGAAAGGCTTAGACATATCCTTTTGCTTAGGTAGGCTATTGTCACAAGTTTACATGCCACAGTTTTCTTAAAATAATCTGGATGGGAGTTTTACAGAACAAAATTGTGATGTTAAATTGGAATCCTTCAAGTGTACGTCAGTTCTTTTTCATTCTAGTGTCTCTCAACTTATCTCAAAAACTGGACAGGACCTAAGACTCTAGATTAATGGCTCAATGACGGTCTGTGTTTCAAAAGTAAGATATTTGGTAGGATTCATTTTTGCATGAATCAAGTGAATAATATAACTTTCTTATTTCCTTCTTTTCAAAATCCCCGTAATTGATTATTCATTACCAGGGAAAATTATGTGTACTTGTCTTTTCTGCAGATTATTATCTCCACCCTATTTTTCATCACGGTGATGACACTATGTTTATTCTGGCTTCGGAGCATCTATAGGTAGGGCATAAAATCACAATGTTAGGCATCAAATGGATTGCTGATATGCTGTAATGTCAACACACTCAGTTCTTTTAGCCAGACAGACATGGTCCAAGGTAATTCAAGTCCACTGGCTAGCTTCCTTTGGACACAATCCAGTTTCTTGCCTTACCTTGACATGTTATACCCATTTTGCAAATAGTATTTTCTATATGTGCCATGAAACCAGAAAAATTGAGAAGCACCGTGGTGAGTCATCCTGTATTTCTACTATTCACTGGTATTGCTGAGATCAGAAAAAACACTGTAATTATAATGCTGCCCCAAGAATTTCTAAGAGAGCAGAATTAAACAAAACAAAACAAAACCAAAAAGCTCTGGCATTCTATGGTTGAATCTATTCTTCGTCGTAAGTGGTGGGAAGAAAGATTCTTCAAGGACATACTTAAAAGTGACTTTATGAGACATACATAGTGATATGGTTTGGACCTGTGTCCCCACCCAAGTCTCATGTTCACTTGTAATGTCCAGTGTTGGAGATGGACCTGGTGGGAGGTGATTGGATCATTGCAGCAGTTCCTAATGGTTTAGCACCATCCCCCAGTGCTGTTCTTGTTATAGAATTCTCATGAGATCTGGTTGTTTAAAAGTCTGTAGCACCTCTCTCCCACCTCTCTTCTTCCTGTTTCAGCCATATTGAAGTGCTGGCTCCTCCTTCATCTTCCACCATGATTGTAAGCTTCCTGAGGCCTCTATAGCCATGTTTCATGTCCAGCCTGTAGAAATGTGAGGCAAATAAACCTCTTTTCTTTATAAATTACCTAGTCTCAGGTATTTCTTTAAAGCAGTGCGCACGTAGTTACTAAAAACTGGCATTTGACTTTTAATATCCTTTCTCTTATATTTGACAAACTGTTTCTAACCTTTAGATGGCATTTGGAGTGGGCCAGTGTTAGATTAAGGTCCACATAAATCAACTGGCAACCTGGTGAGATCATATTTTTCTGCTTACCCCAATAAAATTAATCCAAGTTATCTAGCATTTTGAATTTTGGCTTACTACGAAATCGCTTCCCACCTTCCTTGCTCAAATATCCTTTTGAATCATTACTAATAACATTCTTTAGGTTGTGACACTGATTCCTACACAAAATCTTCATTGAACTTCCAAGAGCAGGTTGATTTCAGGTGTCCATGGGCATTTGACCAATAGCAGAAGAGTTAGTTTTCCTTTCACTAAAGCAGTGACTCCCTATGTGAATGAAAACGTTTTATTGCACTTTGGTAAGACAGAAGTTTTAGGTCTTCAATGTGTGCCAAATGTTTTCGTTTTATTTTTTGAGTTCTTTTCTTTTTAATTGTTCCCAACTTTCTTAAAAGAGCAACACTGATGGTTTGAATTCAACTATAAGTCAGTAAGTAACCTGTGCAAACATTCTATGAATTAAAATTTTGGCAGTCAGTCCTATGACTACAAAACTAAAAGACAGTCCTATCAAGATCATATAAATATGCTAAAGTTAATTATGCACCTGAAGTGAGGCAATTCTAGATGTGAGATCTTCTTTATAATTATTTGTTCTTGCAATTAGAGTGACTATCTCACTTAGTCCTCGAGGATCTTAACACACATCTTCTTTGTATCACCCTTCTGCCTTTTTTGATTGTGAAATCAGGTACTTTAATTCCATACTGATTGACATCAAACTGCAATAGAGCACCAGTATATGTAAAGATATTATTTATATTGATTCTAATATTTTATTTTTTCTCATCTTCTATTTATTTTCATTTTTTATCTCTATTTTTTTATCTAAATAGCTTCACTTTTTTTGGAAAATGCTCTTTCTGTCGATCTCCTAGAGAATACTTTTTCATATTTATTCCATGTCCTTGTGTCACATAAGCCCTGTAGAAGAAAAGAACGGGAGCTTTCTCCATGTTCATGATCTGGCATAGTTAAGTTTTGCTTCCATGAAGCTAAAAGCCTAACAAGCTAATGTAGATTTTCTAGTCATCTTGATATTATTGGTTCCTAACAGATACTCTACAATTCCTCCACAATCCTTAATCAAGCTGTTACTTATAATGAAGTTTTCCTTTTTTGTATTTTCTAACAACAACAAAATGGCATTTAAAATTCAAAAATCTTCCACATGAAATTGGTCATCAAAGTCCTGAAAATACCTTATCCAAAAACAGTCTGTGCTTTCTTGTTACCCAGTTCCAAAATGGCACATTTATCTTCCTGGTTATAGAAAAACTTGAAATCAATTTTGATTTTGCCCTATACCCTTACACTTTACCGTCACCAACTCTAATATGTCTTATAATTTTGACTGAATAATTGTAGAATTCCTTCTGTTTTACATTGTCCAAACCCTCTTAAGCCTAGCTATATAGTTACTTTATTTTAGGTATATTCATTGAGGAACAATATAATGTATTTTAGGCATATTCATTAAGGAACAATATAATGTGTATTATGAGTAGCAATAAAATAGTGCTATTTAGAATAATCCTCTGTTTTCAATGCTCTGATTCTAAGACAAGGTATTTTCACTCCGTGTATACCCTTAAAATTTCCCTTAAAGTGTATTAAATTGTGAGAAATATACTGATGATAACCTCCTTGGAATAAGAGCAGCAACAGCTGTTGTTTGGTATGATCATATATGAAAAGTGACTGCCTTTGAGTTATGTCTCAATATGTGATGGAAAGGAAGAGGTCATTTTCACATCCTTATACCATAAATAAGCCTCAGTCCTCTCTAAGAAAAAATTTATTGTTCGTCACCAAGTCAAAGTGGGACAAAGACGAAGGGACATTTTATTTTAATGTGACTTTTTTTTTTCTTAAAAGTAAATCAGAAAACTGAAGTTCTTTACAGGACACAGCATCTGAAGATTATTTAGGCATCATAATATTTTTATTACTTGATCTCAGTTACCAGTACAATATTAACTGTGATATGGTGCATATTTTAATTCAAATTAGATAAAAAGCTAAGTTGAGACTTTTACCTCACTTTTCCTTCAAAAACAACAGCATATGTTTTCCATTTTATTACCCTAAGGAGATATAAAGACAATGTTAAAATACAACCAAGATTCTTCTTTGGTACAGCACTACTGCCAGTTCTCTCGTTCCTGTTCTCAGTGTGTTTTGCCTAGAATATCCATAAAACTCTCCTTTTATTTCTTTTTCATAACTCTCCCACAGGGTCTGATAATATTTCACTTTACAAGCAAACAAACAAAGAGAAGCAATGGCAACAAATTTGTCAGTGTCTTTTTTCACACCTCAATTGTAGTTTCCTGATGTTTAATTTTCTGCTTGAACTAACCTCACTCAACATTCTCAGCTTTATCTTTTTCCTTTTTAAATGTTTTTAGTTAACAAATGAAAAATACGCATATTTATGTTGTACTATGCGATTTTTCAATATATATATATATAGTAGAAAAGTTAAATCAAGGTAATTAACACATCCATTACCTCACATACTTACATACTTATTGCTTTTGTAGGGTAAGAACATTTCAAATCTACTCAACTTGGCATACATACATTGTTACTCATAATGGTCACCATATTATAAGTAGATCTCCCAAATGTAACTGTCTGACTTCATGTCCTGTCTAGCTGAAATTTTGAATCCCTTGACCAACATTTCCCCAGACCACCGTAGGCCTGACAACTACCATTCTACTCTCTGATTTATAAGTTCAATTTTGTTAGATTCCACATATAAGTGAGATCATGCAATATTTGTATTTATATGCCTGGTTTGTTTCGTTTAACATAACGTCCTTCAGTTTCATCATGTTGTTGCAAAAAACAGGATTTCCTTCTTTTCAAAATATGCTTTATCTTTTTCCAATTCCTTTAATGAAGTCCAAGACCTGTGGAAAATAAGCTGCTTCTTATGTTTTGGGGCCTTCCATGCCTCCATTATTTCTATACACATGTTTCTTAGACTTCACTCATCTCCCTTCACCATAATCAGCTTAAACTTTGAAGCCTATCTTAATTAATCCAAAATATTTTTTGATCTTTCACAACCTATGACAAAGTGATTTCTTCTCTAAATAATACATGACTCTGATTTTTAACTATTTTATGACCCATAGTTTTCTACCTATGTTATATTTTGTCCATATTTTATTAACTATTTCATATTTCAAAATCTTGCAAAATGTTTGTATCTAAATATCATTTATATTTCTCATACTGAACATAATAGATACCAAATAAAATGTATATAATTTCCATGGCTCTAGCAAGTATCAGAATTAAATTGGAAGATTAATTACCGAAGATCCAAAATCTTTGTTTTCTTTTTTCAAAATTGAAGAAAATAATTAAAAATCAAATGAAACAAACATCTGACAATATCTCTCTGTAACAAAAATAGAATGGAATAAAGACTCATGAGCAACAAAAAGATTAATTAATAGCAATGATATGCTGTTAAAACTCATTATAAATAAATACTATGGCCCCTTGTTAAATATAATGATACAAAGTGATCATAATTTTATTTGAATACAACAGAAACATGAACATATACCCTCATATATAGCACTGTCTTCAATCTAATATAGTACAAAGGAAGCATCAAGATGTATTATGATCAAATTGACTTTTTATCACACATTGAATTTCAGGCAGTAAGACACAGAAAATGATGGGTTATTTCCACAGTGATGAGTCCATAAAAAATAGATTTAATCATAAAATATGGTTGACAAATAATAAGGTTAGTTTTCCTAGTTACTTTTTTGACACCTCAAAAGAGACCACTTTGAATTGTTCATGTCATACATCAGACATTTGTTGAGAACTCTTACATGTCAGCCAGTGGAAATCAGGACAGAAATCATCTGTGAAATGTTACTGACTTTTAGGTACAGAAATTCTCTCTGGTTTTGTTAGATTGTGAACATTAAATTGTTTTAAAAATAACATTGTCCTGGTTCTCTATACGTGGCAATACACTTTACAAAAATAAAAGTTTGAAACAGAGCCAAAAGGGGTATAGCCATGAAATACAATTTGCTGTATGGTTCTGGGGGTGAATCACTCAGCTTTGGTTTAGGTCTTCCTTCTGCCTTTTTCTGTTGCGGAATCTTTTCTTCCCTCTTACCATGGAAACAAGGTACCAACACAATCAAAACATTTTTAAATTGTGTATGTAAAAGCCTCCTGTAGTCAATAGGCAGATGTGACTCTGTTGGCCTACATTAGTCATAAGTTGTCAGTTAGAGGATGTGTTAGTGAAACATCTGCTTTCACTTCAATCCCTTCAACAGCCAATTTTCTGGCTGAAGGAACTCAGCATGAATACCTACACTGAACAAGTTTGTGGTATTTATGGAGAGTAAGCCCTATTCATCACTGCCAATAAGGCATTGCCACTATGCCCCCAGCATCTTCATTATCTTGTTTTCCCTTATTTTAATCACTGCATTAATACTGTCGAGTTGTCCTGAATATGAAGTAGTAATCATCATCTATTTCAGAGATGCATCTTGTAGGTACACATGGACCTTTCAGTCAGTGCTGAAAGCCTTTGAACATCACCTTCAGAAAGTGTAAATCCTAATTTGACCGTGAGTTTGCCATAATGCTAAGAGGCAATAAAAATTCTTCCTATTTCTCCCTTTATATTAGCAATACCTCTCATTTGTAACAGCTTAGCAGAAAAGCAATGCAGAATACACCCTATGTGTAATTATCATATGTGCATTTTCCATAAAGTTATGACTTTTTAACCTCTTCAATTACCTACTTCCAAATCTTATCATGCATATACTTACCATGCTTATTTGATTAAAACCAAAACAGATAACTATAAAAAACTTCTATACTCATAGAAGTTTATGTGAACTAGTAAAAGATTATGTGAACTAATAAAACTTTATGTCATGTGTTCTGATTGCTGTGGAATCTATGACTTAATAAAAATATATTTTAATGTATTTTATAAGGTGGCTTATCCAGTAAATCAGAACATTCATGTATTTTAATCAAATGTAATCTGACTGTTTCTTATCCATACCTGTATACAGATTTGTTGGGTGAGGGCATGAGTTCTTATATTCTCAGAACAAATCCCCCACAAATTCATGCATTCCTGCATTCAAAAAATATTTCTGAGAACTTTGTCTGATATAAATATTACAACCTGCTTTCTTATTGCTTATATTTGCTTGGCATCCTTTTCCTATCCTTTTAGGCTTTATGTATATGTCTATTTTACATAAGTCTTTGTACAGAATAAACTTAGATTTTGATTAGTGAACAAATCCAGAAGCAGAATATTTAAGGCGATTTATAATATTGACATGACTGATATGCTTAGTTTCATTTTTTTATGAGATCTTAAGTTCTTTTATGTAGTATTAAGCATATTTCTGTATAACATGTTTTCTTTGCTCTATTTTGCTAATTCTGGTATTTACAGTTATAAAGATTTTGTTTTAGTTCAAATGGTTACCTATACTAACATGTTTCATAATGCCTTTAGTCTCCTTTTTCAATATTTAGGTGACTGCATTTTATTTTATTAGCTTTGTATAATATCCTTGAATCTCACCCATGACTTTTGCGAATACCAATTAGCTTCTTTTACTTTCACTTTTATGTTTCCTTTCTGTCACATTATTTATTTCCACTTTTATAGAATTTATAAAATTTAAATATGATTAGTTAATTTTGTTCCCACCTTTGAGTCTTACTACTGAAATTAAATACATTGGATGATGACCATTTTCTTCATTGAAGTTTCATTAATTCAGATTTCTCAGAAAGAATTTATGACTACATTCCTGAATGTTTAGTCATTCTCCTATTCTTTATAGTTGAATGACTGCTTATCTGAATTTTAAAATTTTGCTTATCTTTTTTCTTTGTGTTTTTCAAAATATTATTTCACTGTTGTCTTATATTGTATGTTGCCAAGAAAGCTGGTGTTGACCAGCTTTTACTTATATATATATATATTTTTGCAAATGCCTTGACCTCTTTGCCTGGAGGTTTTGTCGTTGTTGTTTTTCATGTGACTTTTAAGTCTAATAACTTTATCAGGATATGTCCTAAAATACTCAGTCATAGTAAAATGTTCTTAGTTACTGCTGAAACATTCAATTTATATTGAAACTATCAATAGTAGTTTTAAATGTTACTTCTATCTGCTTATTGTATTTATTCTTCCTTCATATCTTTACGTAAATAATAGATTAGGATATTCAAAATATTTTATTTTTTTTAATATTCTTATCCCAGTATTTTATTTTAATTTGCATCCCCTTTTTGTTTTCGTGTTCGTTTGTTTTTTCCCTCATAGTGAGACGTGATTTTCTGGGCATCTTGTAAATCTGTCTTTCTTTTGGCTTGGTTTGGTGAGTTTGTTTAATGAATGTTCTGAATTATGTTCTCATACCTACTGTTTTCTTTTTAATTTATTGTGAGCTTTAAAATTCCCTGATTCATTTTGTGCTTTCATAGTTGCAATTGCTAGCTTAAAGATATGTGGTTTATGTTGGAATTCTATTTTTACAATTTTGCTTCTGCTAACTTAATATTTTAATCATGTGTAAATTTTATCTGTGTTGTGTTATAATAGCTTTTTAAATATGGCTTTTTTGTGTGTTATTTGTTTTGAGCTTTCATTGAGAGATAGTAACAATTGTTTCTTTGGATGTTGTAGTATGTTTTATTAGCTTACCGAGATTCTTACTACAAGATCATCTCTACTGTTAGTAAAAGAAAGTGTGTTTATTTCAATAAATACTTTCATAGAAAAAAAAAACTATTGTTTTCAGAACTGTAATTTTATTTTACTTTTTTTTTTTTTTTTACTGTAGGACTCTAAGGTCATATTCTTTCTTTTCTTCTGTATAAAGTCAACATGATATGTCTCTCCCTTCTGAGTTTCTGTCCCCCACACTGCTGTCCCAAGGATGCCAACTCTGACTCCATAAGCAATCCAGAGCCTAATTCAATTACACAGTAGCCAGGGCCTGTATTTGCAAAGCCCGGCTCCTGTTCTGATTGTTTTTCTTTCAGAAATGGACTTTTCTCAAAGGGATAATATCCATGGCTGTTACCACTAGAACTCTACCACACTTTTCTTTTTTCCTGTCTCACTCTGTGCTCTGTTATGGGCTTTTGAGCTTCCTCCTCTGGTTTCAGCAGTTTATCATCCTATCTATGTGTAAGTTACATTTTTCAGAGTTCTGTGTCCTCTTAGGCCTTCTGCAGAAGTGAGTGATAAGTGGTTTTACTTGCCCTCTTCATTGAACTCTATAGTTTTTAAAGATGTAAATTGAGATTTGACTTATGTCATCACTATCCTAGGAAAACATCTATTCACCATTGTTAAACTGTTTCAATGTGGTCAGACTTCTAAAAATTTTATTGTGTTCATTTATATTATTGAAAAATATATACAAGTTGAAAAGCATGGGATATATGTTTCAATCCTCATATTATCCTCTTTTTAATGTCCTGATATACATAAGTATTTCATGATTATAAATAAAACATGTCTGTTTCAGGTATGACACTGTATTTTGTATTAGCTTCATATCGTGTACTGTTTAAACTATTCCTCAACAAGTAAGAGATTACCCACTGTTCTGAATAGCCACTGATTTTCTTTTTTATACTCAAAACTTAAATTTCTCTGCTGGAGTCCTTTCTCCTTACCTTCATTAAGTGTAAACAAAATTGATATTTTCGGTGCCATTTCATATAAATAGGGTTTTTTTTCTTTTATGATACTTTTCACAAGAAGAATTATGTTTCGTAATAGCAATTTGTACAAAAAAGTAAATAAAATTATGATATACTAGTGTACTCAGATGAATTCTAGCCATTTTTCTTTCTCTTGTCTATGAGAAATAAGGAATATAGGTATACCACAGAAATATAGTGGGTTAAGTTTCAGACCACCACAATAAAGTATCACAGTAAAGCAAGCCAAACATTTTTTTTTGGTTGCTTGGTACATATAAAAGTTACATTTACACTATAGTTTTCTTAATATGCATATTAATAATTTACATTATACTGTAGCCTTAGCATTATATCGAAAAATCAATGTACATAATTTAAAAATACTTTATTGTTAAAGCATGATCATCTGAGTCTTCAGCAAATCATGAAGTTTAGAAAAATTTAGTACAACAAAGATTTTCTAACAATGACATACAGTATTATCTGCATTCAAAGAAATACAAACAAGTACAGAAATTAATCTATTTAATATTTAAGGCTACAAAAGGCAATATTACTTCTCATAAATTTCTGGTAATTATAAATTTAATACCCCAAATTATGAGATATTCATAATCTCTTTTTTTGAGATTCTACACGTAAACAAATACCCTGCAAGTTAATATATTTAAAATGTATATCTAGCGTTTTCTAAAATCAACAGCTGCTATGGTTTGACTGTGTCCCCACCCAAATCTCATCTTGAGTTGTAGTTCCCATAATCCCCACATGTCATGGGAGGGACTTGGTGAGAGGTAATTGAATCATAGGGGTAGGCACTTCCCATGCTGTTCTCATTATAGTGAATAAGTCTCATGGGATCTAGTGGTTGTATAAAGGGGAGTTCCCCTGCTCATGCTCTCTCTTGTCTGCCAATGTGTAAGATGGGACTTTTCTCTTCATTTGCCTTCTGCCATGACTGTGAAGTCTCCCAAACCATGTGAGTCAATTAAACGTCTTTCCTTTATAAATTACCGGTCTCAGGCATGTCTTTATTAGCAGTGTGAAAATGAACTAATACACCAATGTTTGTGTTATTGCATGAGCCAGAATTGGAATACATATAAAAGAAACTGTAGCTCAGAATTATTTTTACCAAACAATCTACTTCACACGTCACATCAGTGATATATGAATACTACATTTCCTTTTTTAATCATAAAAATAATGTCCCATAATAAAACCTAGAAGAATACTCTGAGAAGACATTCATATTTATGTGTATATCAATATATTTACACCATGGAGAAAATTAAAAGTTAGCCAATTAAATTTTTTTTGCCATGTTTAGAAGTTTGTGGAAAATTAGATTGTCTTTCATTCACTATCAATCAGAGTGCCTTTGATTTTTTTCCAGCACAAAAAGTGGAAATTGAATTAGGTAAGTAAATTTATACATTGAGGGTTTGGAACTACATGTGGAAACTTATTAATTTTATTAATAATGTTTGAGAAAATAATAATGATGGAAAAAGAATTGGTTCTAAATGAGAAGAACCCAGTGATATAACTATATAACTAACTCTGCCTAGGCAGTTGAGTAAATTTAACCAAGTTTCTTATTGTCTTTGAATTCTATTTTCTGAAGTGTAAAAATCAATATTTCTTTCAATGCAAATGAAAGATTTAATGAGCATCTTCTCTAAATGAAGTGCTTCAAAGTGTTATAAAGATGAGTTAAAGATGGTCTCTTTATTATTATATATGGTCTCTATATTAGCTCCTAAGATGTTTATTTCTTCACAGCATGCTGAGATCTGTTCCCTCAAAAGTCTGCTAGTGTCAAACTCAGAATTTTATAAATCTGTTTCTTGTGTTTTAATGGTTTCAGGAATGTTTCCCCAGCAAAGAAATAAAATATTTTCTCTATATTAATTTTTATAAAGATGTAATATCCTAGTCTATTTGGGCTGCTATAACAAAATACCACAAAATAGTTTATAAACAACAAATAAGCAGATTTTTAGCTACTTTGTCCTCACAAAGTTATTTCCATGATCTACCAGCTGTGGAAAGCCATTGCTGCTCTTCAGAGGCCTCTGACCCAGAGACAATCTTTCTTGCTACTGGGGAACATCACTGAGATATGTAAGTCCCCTCTCCAATACCCCTTTCCTCGAGAGTTCACTGGCCCTTCTCCTCTTCTAGACGTTCCCCAAAGTGAGGATATGGAGAACAAGCAAACCAATGTATTCCCCAGTAAAATCCTCTGTGCTGCTGCCGCCTCCTGGTCATGGCTTTTTCCTTGTTCAGCCCTGAAATCCCTCAGAACTCCTGCTGCTAACAACAGAGCCTTTATTAATGTCACTAGGGTTGAACAGATTACTATTTATAAACCGCTGTATTGAGAGATGTTGACATAAAAAAGCTGTACATAGTTTGGAGATAAGTGAAACCCGGGAAATCATCCCCACAATGCTAAACTTATAGAAGCGTAACAGAAAGATGGATTCCAGAGGTTGGTGGTGGGATGCGGGGTGGGGGGTGAGAAGTGGAGAGCTGTTGGTCAAAAGGTGCAAAGTTTCGGTTATAGAAGATGAATGAAACACTATATTTAGGTTGTCTTCAAACTAGATACGTATATATATTTTTTCTTAAAAATAGCATTCAGTGAATGTTGGCTTTCTGATTATCACTACAATATATACGGACAGTCTACTGTCTATTAAGTTTAGAAATTCCAAAATAAAAAATATAAGAATAAAAATATCTACTACTACATTTTTCAGATTAAGTCACAGTGCTGTTCATGAGAGACATAAAATAACTGACGTTTTAAAAATCTCACTTTGACACATCTAGCAAATGCTTTTCCAAATACATCATAGTAATTCAGTTGGGTACAAAGAAACGAACATTTATGTTCCAGATCTTTGCCAGTATTGACCGTTGTAAATGTAAACAAAAAGGGGAGATTTTTAGTTTTATAGTTGAAAATGGAATATCATTTTATTATACATTTTATTACTATCTAGGGAAACATTGGAACATTTTTTAGACTCTTAAGAAATTGACATTATTGCATAACATTTTTCAGTCATTATCTTAGCATTATTTAATAGATTAATAGAATATAACTATTTATCTGATATTATGAATATTTATTTTTAATTTTTAAACTTATATATGTTAAATATTCTTATAGCTAAAACCATGTTTCCTTGTAGTATTTCATTGTTTCAGAAATGACTTCCCAACAAGAAATAAAATACTTTTTCTCTATTATGGTTTCTAAACATTAAATATTTTAGTCCATTTTGGCTGATATAGCAAAATATCAGAAATGATTGGCTTATAAACAACGAATATTTGTTTTTTACAGTTCTGGAGCCTGGGAAGTCCAAGACTAAGCCACCCGCAGATTCAGCGTCTGATCAGAACCCTCTTCCTTATGGGTAGCACATTGTTCCCGTGTCCTTATGTGATAGAAGAGGCAAAGCAGCTGTCTTGGGCCTCTTTTATAAGGATACTAATTTTATTCATGAGGGCTCTGTCCTAATGAGTTAATCACCTCCCCAAACTCTCATCTCCTGATGCAATTACTTTAGGAGTTAGCATTTCAACATCTACATTTTGAGGGGGACACCAACATTCAGACTGTAGCATTGACACCTCTATTCTACAAGACTTTGTATGCCGGTCACCTTTCCATTGTTATGATAAAATACACATACCATAGCATTTACTATCGTCACCATTTTTAAGTGTGTAATTCAGTGGCATTAAATACATTCACATTATTGTGCAACCATCACATCACCACTATATATCTCCAAAACTTTCTCAGCTTCCAAACGGAAACTCTTTACTTATTAAGAAATAACTCCCCATTTCCTCTTTCCCTCAGTCTCTGGCACCTACCATTTTACTGTCTATATCTATGAATCGGGTATGTCATATCAGTCGTATTAGTGAAATTGTGCTTGGACAGAGATCTCTTTAATCTCACCCAAGTCAACTTTACCTACTTACTGAGAATGATCATCAGGCCCTTTCTGGTTATCATGTAATGATTCCCAGTTAAGTGTTAATACCTAACACTTCTTAGAAACTTGATTATATAAAAGTGCTATGGGAAATGATTTCAATTAATTACCAAAGTTAACAAATATAGTAGAGATCTAAGGTGGCAGCTCAGGCCACAAACCTAATTTTATGATATTACTACATGATAAAGGGTTTGGACGAAGTCACATACCTGTTCAAGGAATAGACGTATGTTTTTCCAACCTTCCAGTACAAAAAGCCCATAGCCAAAGAGTCAGGTTGTCTCATTTTATGTATGTAATAATATGGGGAATATGGAATAATATACATGATATATTATACATATATATTATTTGTAGTATATATAAAATACCATTTCTAGTAAAATATACATAGAAATTCAAATAAAGTTGATATTTAAGTTCCTTTCTAACAATGGCTCTACCAATTTTATCACTGTTTAAGTCTTCTCTTCAATCTTATAGACATATAATTGTTACTTTGGGAATCAGTTAACTTGTCTTTTGTATTTCATTTCCTAAGTGCTAAATGGAGTTTCCCTGGGAAAAGCTGTCGTTTGCTGTCAATATCTGGCTCCCAGTTACATTTGCAGCACAAAGTATTTGAATTGACTGTTACAGTGTTAGATTTGTTGCAGCCTTATCCTTTATACACTTCCTATCTTGTTGTAGAAAAGCAAAAGTCATATACCACAGTAAGAAGGAAGCCTTCTGATCTAATCTTCAACAGAACATAAGGTCAAATGCTTATGTTCTGTTGAAGATTAAAGAATATATATTCACTACTTATGTGACATTATAATACCTTATCTTTTTTCTAAACATTAATATTGAACTTAACTATCCATAATATAAAAGTAAATGCATTACCATAGAAATATGGGCTTCTTGTGAAATTGTGGAGCACTGTTTCTAGTTTACTATATATTTAAATACATTATATTTTTAAAAGCAAAATGATATAACACACACAGAGCGGTATAAGAATAAAATAAAGTTTCGATAGAATTTTCCTCTCTTTGAAGATAGCCGAATAGGAACAGCTCCAGTCTCCAGCTCCTAGCGCGAGCGACACAGAAGACAGGTGATTCTGCATTTTCAACTGAGGTACTGGGTACATCTCACTAGGGAGTGCTGGACAATCGGTGCTGGTCAGCTGCTGCAGCCCGACCAGCCAGAGCTGAAGCAGGGCGAGGCATGGACTCACCTGGGAAGCGCAAGGGGGAGGGGATTCCCTTTTCCTAGCAGGGGAACTGAGACACACAACACCTGGAAAATCGGGTAACTCCCACCCCAATACTGCGCTGTACCAAGGGTCTTAGCAAACAGGCACACCAGGAGATTATATCCCACACCTGGCTGGGAGGGTCTCATGCCCACGGAGCCTCCTTCATTGCTAGCACAGCAGTCTACCATCTAACTGCAAGACCGCAGCGAGGCAGGGGAAGGGGCACCCGCCATTGCTGGGGCTTAAGTAGGTAAACAAAGCCGCTGGGAAGCTTGAACTAGGTGGAGCTCACAGCAGCTCAAAGAGGCCTGCCTGTCTCTGTAGACTCCACCTCTGGGGACAGAGCATAGCTAAACAATCTCAACAACAACAACAACAACAAAAGGCAGCAGAAACCTCTGCAGACGCAAATGACTCTGTCTGACAGCTTTGAAGAGAGCAGTGGATCTCCCAAAACGGAGGCTGAGATCTGAGAAAGGACAGACTGCCTGCTCAAGTGGGTCCCTGATTCCTGTGTAGCCTAACTGGGAGGCATCCCCCACTAGGGGCAGACCGACACCCCACACCTCACCCCACACCTCACACGGTGGAGTACACCCCTGAGAGGAAGCTTCCAAAGCAAGAATCAGACAGGTACACTCGCTTTCAGCAATATTCTATCTTCTGCAGCCTCTGCTGCTGACACCCAGGCAAACAGGGTCTGGAGTGAACCTCAAGCAATCTCCAATAGCTCTACAGCTGAGGGTCATGACAGTTAGAAGGAAAACTAACAAACAGAAAGGACACCCACACCAAAACCCCATCAGTACGTAACCATCATCACCATCATCAAAGACCAGAGGGAGATAAAACCACAAAGATGGGGGAAAAGCAGGGCAGAAAAGCTGGAAATTCAAAAAATAAGAGCACATTTCCCCCTCTAAAGGAACGCAGCTCATTGCCAGCAACGGATCAAAGCTGGACGGAGAATGACTTTGACGAGATGAGACAAGAAGGCTTCAGTCCATCAAACTTCTCAGAGCTAAAGGAGGAATTACGTACCCAGCACAAAGAAACTAAAAATCTTAAAAAAGAGAGTGGAAGAATTGATAACTAGAATAATTAATGCAGAGAAGGCCGTAAACGAAATGACAGAGATGAAAACCATGACACGAGAAATACGTGACAAATGCACAAGCTTCAGTAACCGACTTGATCAACTGGAAGAAAGATTATCAGCGATTGAGGATCAAACGAATGAAATGAAGTGATAAGTGAAACCTAAAGAAAAAAGAAGAAAAGGAAATGAACAAAGCCTGCAAGAAGTATGGGATTATGTAAAAAGACCAAATCCACGTCTGATTGGGGTGTCTGAAAGTGAGGGGGAAAATGGAACCAAGTTGGAAAACACTCTTCAGGATATCATCCAGGAGAACTTCCCCAACCTAGTAAGGCAGGCCAACATTCAAATTCAGGAAATATAGAGAACACCACAAAGATACTCCTCGAGAAGAGCAACTCCAAGACACATAATTGCCAGATTCACCAAAGTTGAAATGAAGGAAAAAATCTTAAGGGCAGCCAGAGAGAAAGGTCGGGTTACTCACAAAGGGAAGCTCATCACACTAACAGCAGATCTCTCAGCAGAAACTCTACAAGCTAGAGGAGAGTGGGGGCCAATATTCAACATTCTTAAAGAAAAGAATTTTAAACCCAGAATTTCATATCCAGCCAAACTAAGTTTCATAAGTGAAAGAGAAATAAAATCCTTTACAGATAAGCAAATGCTTAGAGATTTTGTCACCACCAGGCCTGCCTTACAAGAGACCCTGAAAGAAGCACTAAACATGGAAAGGAACAACAGGTACCAGCCATTGGAAAAAAAATGCCAAAATGTAAAGACCATCGAGGCTAGGAAGAAACTGCATCATCTAACGAGCAAAATAACCAGTTAATATCATAATGGCAGGATCAAGTTCACACATAACAATATTAGCCTTAAATGTAAATGGACTAAATGGTCCAATTAAAAGACAGAGACTGGCAAACTGGATAAAGATTCAAGACCCATCAGTCTCCTGTATTCAGGAGACCCATCTCACATGCAGAGACATACATAGGCTCAAAATAAAGGGATGGAGGAAGATCTACCAAGCGAATGGAGAACGAAAAAAAGCAGGGGTTGCAATCCTAGTCTCTGATAAAACAAACTTTAAACCATCAAAGATCAAAAGAGACAAAGAAGGCCATTACAAAATGGTAAAGGGATCAATTCAACAGGAAGAGCTAACTATCCTAAATATATATGTACCCAATACAGGAGCACCCACATTCATAAAGCAAGTCCTTAGAGACTTACAAAGAGACTTAGACTCCCATACAGTGATAATGGGAGACTTCAACACCCCACTGTCAACATCAGACAGATCAACGAGACAGAAAGTTAACAAGGATATCCAGGAATTGAACTCATTTCTGCAGCAAGCAGACCTAATAGACATCTACAGAACTCTCCACCCCAAATCAACAGAATATGCATTCTTCTCAGTACCACATCACACTTATTCCAAAATTGACCACATAATTGGAAGTAAAGCACTCCTCAGCAAATGTACAAGAACAGAAATTATAACAAACTGTCTCTCAGACCACAGTGCAATCAAACTAGAACTCAGGACTAAGAAACTCAATCAAAACCGTTCAACTACATGGAAACTGAATAACCTGCTCCTGAATGACTACTGGGTACATAATGAAATGAAGGCAGAAATAAAGGTGTTCTTTGAAACCAATGAGAACAAAGATACAACATACCAGAATCTCTGGGACACATTTAAAGCAGTGTGTAGAGGGAAATTTATAACACTAAATGCCCACAAGAGAAAGCTGGAAAGATCTAAAATTGACACTCTAACATCACAATTAAAAGAACTAGAGAAGCAAGAGCAAACACATTCAAAAGCTAGCAGAAGGCAAGAAATAACTAAGATCAGAGCAGAATTGAAGGAGATAGAGACACAAAAAACCCTCCAAAAAATCAATGAATCCAAGAGTTGGTTTTTTGAAAAGATCAACAAAATTGATAGACCATTAGCAAGACTAATAAAGAAGAAAAGAGAGAAGAATCAATAAAAAGAGAGAAGACGCAATAAAAAATGATAAAGGTGCTATCACCACTGACCCCACAGAAATACAAACTACCATCAGAGAATACTATAAACACCTCTACACAAATCAACTAGAAAATCTAGAAGAAAAGGATAATTTCCTGGACACTTACCCTGTCCCAAGACTAAATCAGGAAGAAGCTGAATCCCTCAATAGACCAATAACAGGATCTGAAATTGAGGCAATAATTAATAGCCTACCAACCAAAAAAATCCAGGACCAGATGGATTCACAGCTGAATTCTACCAGAGGTACAAGGAGGAGCTGGTACCATTCCTTCTGAAACTATTCCAATCAATAGAAAAAGAGGGAATCCTCCCTAACTCATTTTATGAGGTCAACATCATCCTGATACCAAAGCCTGGCAGAGACACAATAAAAAAAGAGAATTTTAGACCAATATCCCTGATGAACATCGATGCAAAAATCCTCAATAAAATACTGGCAAACCGGATCCAGCAGCACATCAAAAAGCTTATGCACTATGATCAAGTGGGCTTCATCCCTGGGATGCGAGGCTGATTCATCATACGCAAGTCAATAAATGTAATCCAGCATATAAACAGAACCAAAGACAAAATCCACATAAGTATCTCAATAGATGCAGAAAAGTTTGATGAACTTTGACAAAATTCAACAGCCCTTCTACTAAAAACGGTCGATAAATTTGGTATTGATGAAACGTATCTCAAAATAATAAGAGCTATTTATGACAAACCCACAGCCAATATCATACTGAATGGGCAAAAACTGTAAAAATTCCCTTTGAAAACTGGCACAAGACAGGGATGCCCTCTCTCACCACTCCTATTCAACATAGTGTTGGAAGTTCTGGTTAGGGCAATCAGGCAAGAGAAAGAAATAGAGTATTCAGTTAGGGAAAGAAGAAGTCAACTTGTCCCTGTTTGCAGATGACATGATTGTATATTTAGAAAACTCCATTGTCTCAGCCCAAAATCTCCTTAAGCTGATAAGCAACTTCAGCAAAGTCTCAGGATACAAAATTAACGTGCAAAAATAACAAGCATTCTTATACACCAGTAACAGACAAACACAGAGCCAAATCAGGAATGAACTTCCATTCACAATTGCTTCAAAGAGAATAAAATACCTAGGAATCCAACTTACAAGGGATGTAAAGGACCTCTTCAAGGAGAACTACAAACCACTGCTCAGTGAAATAAAAGAAGACACAAACAAATGGAAGAACATACCATGCTCATGGATAGGAAGAATCAATATTGTGAAAATGGCCATACTGCCCAAGGTAATTTATAGATTCAATGCCATCCCCATCAAGCTACCAATGAGTTTCTTCACAGAATTGGAAAAAACTGCTTTAAAGTTCCTATGGAAGCAAGAAAGAGCCCGCATTGCCAAGACAATGCTAAGTCAAAAGAACAAAGCTAGAGGCATCATGCTACCTGACTTCAAACTATACTACAAGGCTACAGTAACCAAAACAGCATGGTACTGGTACCAAAACAGAGATATAGACCAATGGAACAGAACAGAATTCTCAGAAATAATACCACACATCTACAACTATCTGATCTTTGACAAACCTGAGAAAAAGAAGAAATGGGGAAAGGATTCCCTATTTAATAAATGGTGTTGGGAAAATTGGCTAGCCACAAGTAGAAAGCTGAAACTGGATCCTTTCCTTACTCCTTATACGAAAATTAATTGAAGATGGATTAGAGACTTAAATGTTAGACCTAATGCCATAAAAACCCTAGAAGAAAACCTAGGTAATACCATTCAGGACATAGGCATGGGGAAGGACTTCATGTCTAAAACACCAAAAGCAACGGCAACAAAAGCAAAAATTGAAAAATGGGATCTAATTAAACTAAAGAGCTTCTGCACAGCAAAAGAAATTACCATCAGAGTGAACAGGCAACCCACAGAGTGGGAGAAAATTTTTGCAATCTACTCATCTGACAAAGGGCTAACATCCAGAACTTACAAAGAACTCAAACAAATTTACAAGAAAAAAAACAAACAACCCCATCAAAAAGTGGGCAAAGGATATGAACAGACATTTCTCAAAAGAAGACATTCATACAGCCAATAGACACATGAAAAAATGCTCATCATCACTGGCCATCAGAGAAATGCAAATCAAAACCACAATGAGATACCATCTCACACCAGTTAGAATGGCAATCATTAAAAAGTCAGGAAACAACAGGTGTTGGAGAGGATGTGGAGAAATAGGAACACTTTTACACTGTTGGTGGGATTGCAAACTAGTTCAACCATTGTGGAAGACAGTGTGGCGATTCCTCAAGGATCTAGAACTAGAAGTACCATATGACCCAGCCATCCCATTACTGCGTATATACCCAAAGGATTATAAATCATGCTGCTAAAAAGACACATGCACACATATGTTTATTGTGGCACTATTCACAATAGCAGAGACTTGAAATCAACCCAAATGTCCATCAGTGACAGACTGGATTAAAAAAATGTGGCACATATACACTATGGAATACTATGCAGCCATAAAAAAGGATGAGTTTGTGACCTTTGTAGGGACATGGATGCAGCTGGAAACCATCATTCTCAGCAAACTATCGCAAGAACAGAAAACCAAACAATGCATGTTCTCACTCATAGGTGGGGACTGAACAATGAGATCACTTGGACTCGGGAAGGGGAACATCACACACCGGGGCCTATCATGGGGAGGGGGGAGTGGGGAGGGATTTCATTGGGAGTTATACCTGATGTAAATGACGAGTTGATGAGTGCTGACGAGTTGATGGGTGCAGCGCACCAACATGGCACAAGTATACATCTGTAACAAACCTGCACATTATGCACATGTACCCTAGAACTTAAAGTATAATAATAATAAAATAAAATAAAATAAAAAGGAATTTCCTCTCTTTGAACTTCAATTTATAGATGATATATAAAGCTAGAAATATATTGAAACTTTCTAATATAATCAATGAATTTTCTTTTTTAATCAGAATTATTCCACAAAACAATTCAAAATAACTAACATATGTTATACAAATAGAATAGATTACACAGTGGATTTTTAATCTTCTACAAATAGTTTATAACAGCTTTGCACATTGGCAGTATTATAGCTAGAGGTTTATTCAAGAAGTGTTTATTGTTAATTGAAGACATTCCCAATTCCTCACCTTGATGACTTGTAATATAGTCAACATTGGCAATTTTTGATATTATTCACAGAAACTAAAAAAAAAAAAAAAGTTTATAACAACAAATACCAGTTAATATGTAAAGCATAAAGCAATGTTTATATGCCTTGAAACTTTAGTATACTTGATTAAACAAATATAATAGTGACAAATCCTTTAACTTTTACTCAAAAGCTATGATTTCTGAGCCGTAATAAAAACAGATAAGTGATAAGTAAAAAAAGAAGACTTATTGCTAAATTAGAATTCTTTTTTTTTTTTGGAGAGATATCACTCTGTTGTCCAGGCTGGAGTACAGTGGGGCGATCTCAGCTCATTGCAAACTCTGCCTCCTGGGTTCAAGGGATTCTCATACCTCAGCCTCCCAAGTAGCTGGGACTACAGGCATCTGCCACTATGCCCAGCTAATTTGTGTATTTTTACTAGAGACAGGGTTTCACCATGTTGGTCAGGCTGGTCTTGAGCTCCTGACCTCAAGTGATCCACCGACCTCAGCCTCCCAAAATGCTAGGATTATAGGCGTGAGTTTCTGCGCCCGGCCTCAATTGTTATTCTTAGAAAACTAATTTTAATATGCGGACAATACTAAAAGAAATATAGTAAATGCAAATTAACTTGTAAAATTGATAGATGGATTTTAACTAAGAGGAATGAATGTCTAACAGAATTTCACCAAAGCAAATTACATTACATTTAACTTATTTAATAAATAAGATTCATACATTTGAGATTTCTTATGAAGGCATAGCAACTACTTTTCAGAAAACATTTTATTCAATTTGAAAAGAAAATTTGTGCAGCAAGTTTTAGTAGAGTAAGGATAGAAGAAATATTTTAATTCATAGAGTGTCGCAGCAGTTAAAATCATTTTATGAGGAAAATATAAATAGCATTTTTTATTTGAATCCTAACTTAAGAATAAGGAATGTTACGCATCATTTAAATTTTTATAAAAATAATACAATGTGCTACTTTTACCATTTTAACTAAAGAAAGAAAAATATGGTTCAAGGGAAAATAGTTATAGAAATGTAGATGCTGACTCAGACGGAAAAATGACAGATCATCAAATCAGTAAAGAAAATCATTTAGAAATAGACACATAAAGTCACATTCAATATGATCATGCTGAAAAGAAAAGAGAATATGTTATTTTGTTTTTGAAACAAGGAGCAATTTATAAAAAGAAACATGGCAGGTAATATTTGGTATATGGAAATTTCACCCGAGGCAGTAGGAATGCATGGGTCAGATCAGACCAAGTGTCAGTGCTAGTTAGTTCTTAACAGAAAAAAGTACATGGAAGCAATAAAAATAGAGTGAATGTTAATCTAAGACTGCACATAATGACTACTAGACTAATTTATTCACAAAGGATCACACAAGCAGTGAAATTCAGAGATAAAGCAGAATGCCTGCTAGACACCAAGCTGTTATTAGAAGTGGCAGACATGCAGTGTGTGATTAAAGAAGCTAAAGAAGCAGTAATAGTTGAAATAATTTATTGTGCAAATTTCAGTCACCTGTACTTTCTTCCGGTCTGTTAGTAACTGTTTCTAGCAGAACAAAGTCTTAGAATAAGGGACCTGTAAAATTCACTGTTTCTTTACAGCCAGCAAACCAAAGATATGAGAGAGGCTCTTGACACAAACAAATGTACCATTTCATAAACTGACATCTCTATATTGTACATTTTTTCCATTTATACTTTCGAAAACTGTTACATCTGTATCAGTTAAAATGATTATCAACCTTGGTAACATAGTTTTCTTCATTTCAAAATGTACATAAATCTAGTTTTATATGACCCACAGAACAGATGTCTATGACCAATAATTTCAATTATCTTGAAAAATAAATGACAAATGAAATTGATCAAATGGCCAAACACAAAACCTCAAATTACGTATTTCAATACCGCTCCTGGCCAAGTATATAATTTTCAAAGATCTTCTCCCATTTCATGGGTAGCATTTTCTCTCTGTCCATAGTGTTCTTAGATGCACAAAAATTTAAATTTTGCTTAAAATGTTGCTTTATATCTTAGAAATAGTCGCCAAATTTAACTTTATGAAATATTTCCCTTTTGTTATCTTTAAGAGTTTCAGCTTCATTTTTGGTTAAATTTTGTATACTGTGTAAAGTCAGGGTCCAGTTTCATTCTCTTTTTCATGAGTTTGTCTAATTTGCCTAACACATCTGCTAAAAATACCGTCCTTTCCCCATTGAATGGTCATGGCTCTCTATATTACTTTGAGTTACCTAAATCTCTGATATGATTTAAGTTTACTTTAGCAAATAGATTAGTCAGAGTTTTACAGGGAAACAGAAGCAATAGGATATTGGTACGTGACATGTATTATAAAGATATTGATTCACATCCTCACAGACAGAACCAGAAATAATGCCAGCTATCTAGGCATCCTGTGGCCCAACCAAATTAACACATGAAATTAACCATCCGCGGCTCACGTCTGTAATCCCAGCACTTTGGGAGGCCAAGGTGGGTGGATCAAGAGGTCAGGAGATTGAGACCATCTGGCTAAAACCAGAAAACCTGGTCTCTACTAAAAAATACAAAAAATTTAGCCAGGCATGGTGGTGGGCACTTGTAGTTCCAGCTATTAAAGAGGGTGAGTTAGGAGAATGGCGTGAACCCGGAAGGCGGAGCTTGCAGTGAGCTGAGATCTGACCACTGCACTCCAGCCTGGGCGACAGAGCGAGACTCCATCTCAAAAAAAAAAAAAAAAAAAGAAAAAAGAAAAGTATATCCTGGATGTGAACTTAATATCCAGAGTATATAAAGATCCCCTATAGTATAATAAATATAACAAAAAGAAATTAAAAATGAGCAAAAAACCTGAATTGACGTTTCTCCAAAGAAGATCTACAAATGGCAAATAAACACATATAAAAATGCTCTATATCACTGATCATTGACGAAATTCAAACTAATTGCACAAGATACCACTTCACGTTCATTAGAATAGTTGTTATAAACAAATAAAACAAAATAGATCATATGTGTTGGCGAGGATATGAAGAAATTGGAACGCTTGTGCATGGTTGGTGAAAACGTAAAATGGTACAGCTACTATAGAAAATGGTATGGCAGTTTATTAAAAATTGAAACTTAGAATTATCATATAATCCATTTATTTCATATTGGAGTATATGCCCAAGGATTGAACAGACATGTCTATGTGTATATCCATATGTTTCATGTATGCCAACATTTATAGCAGCATTATTTAAAGTAGCCAAAAGGTGGAAGTAACTTGAGTATTCATCAGTGGGTAAATGGGTAGACAAAATGTATTATATACAGACAATGAAATATTTTTTTTTTAGCAAGAAAAAGGAAACTTTAACATATATTACAACATGAATCAATCTTGAGACATTATGCTAAGTGAAATAAACCAGCCACAAAAGACCAACTTGTGTAACTCCACTTATATGAGTTACCTTGGGTGGTGAAACTTACAGAGACAAAACAAAACGTTGTCAACAAGGGGCTTGGGGAGGGAAAAATGAAGAGTGATTTTTTAATGGGCCCAGATTTCAGCCTGAGAGATGCAATAAAAGTCCTAAAGATGAATAATGGTAATGGCTGTACAAGAATGTGGATATAGTTATTACCACTAACTGTAGTCATAAAATAATTGAAATAATAAATTTTATGTTATGCATTTTTTACAATAAAAAATTTAAAAAATCATAAAGCATTGATTATAGTGTTGTGTTGATGAACTTATCTTGTATAAATAAGTACCAATTTTACAAGAAGGCATAAAAGAGGAAAAAGAGGAAAGTGTTATATATTAGCAAAATTATGTTGGTATTAATCAGAACTAGATTCCTTTATTGTAAAGTACAAAGTGAAATGTCCAGGCCAACAACAACAAACACACATGCACACAAACCAAATCAGAAAAACAAAACAACAACAACAACAAACTTCAAAAGTAAATTAAAACAAGAAAAGGAAATCAAAATTCCATGGTAGAAAAAATATATTTTACAGAAGGCATACATTGAAATATATAAAAAAAAGTAAATTTTATCAGTAATTACATTAAACGTAAATAAACATTCTGATTTTTAGTGGGAGATACTTGAAGAATGGGTAAAAATTCTATGATCAATCTATAGGCCGTCTACCACAGACACATTTTAGGTCTTCAGATACAAATCAGTTGAAAGAAAAAGAGCAGGAAAAGATGTACAATGTAAACAGTAAAAATAAGAGCTAAGATCTCTATACTAATATTAGAAACTATAGACTTTAAATATAAGTGAGTTACTAGAGACAAAGAACAGTTTACAACAACAAAAGCAATAATCCATTTAGAAGACATGTCAATAATAAAACTTTACATATATAATAAAACAGCCTCACAATACATGGAAACAAGGACTAACAGACCGAAGACAAGGAATAGACAAACCGTCATTGGTGTCATTAATATTCAGTTTCAAACATGGATAAAACTACTACACAAAATATCAACAAGAAAATAGAATATTTAAACAAAATTGTAAACCCATTATGTGCTACTGTCAAACATTTAATGAATAATTAACACAACTCCTACAAAAACTCTTTCAAAAAAATTAGAAGAAAAGAAATTCCGCTCCAATTTATCAGAAAGGAATGACCCTAATTTCAAAACCAGACAGTGGCAGCATATGAAAAAGAAATTACAGAAAACTATAACAAACAAAGGAAGAAAAATTATTATAAAAATATTTGCAAAAATGCAAATCGATGACACAAATAAGCATACATAATGACCAATGAGTTTATTTCAGGAAGGCAAAATTCAACATTCAAAAATTAATCACCATATTAAAAGAATAAAAGAAAAAAGTATGTAAATCTCAAGATATACAAGTAAGGCATTTGAAAAAAATTAAACACTCATACTAAAAGCACGTAAAAACAGGAGTTGGAGAGAACACCTCAAACTAAAAATGAGTATCTATGAAAAATATTCATAGTGTTACCATATTTAATTGTAAAAAATAGAATACCATGGAAAGGCAATAATTTTCACTCTCAGAACTTCCATTCAACAATGTACTAAAGGTCCTTTTTGTTGCATTTAAATAAGAAAAAAAAGTAAATGGCATCCTGATCAGATACTAGAAAGTAAAACTATTAGCAGTTAAAATGATCATGTATATACAGAATATAAGGAATCCGCTAATACTATTATAATTAATAAGTGCGTTCAGGAAGTTTTCAGAACATAAGATTGATGTACAAAAAATCAGCGGTAGCTCTATATATCAGCAAGTGGACAATCTGAAAACGAAATTAAGAAATGATTTTATTTACAAGACCATCAGCAAAAATAGGAGTAAAGTTATCAAAAGAATTGCAAGACTCATATAGTGAACTATGAAACGTTGTTGAAGAAAATTAAAGAAGAACTAAACAAATGGGAAAACACTCATATCATAGAATAAAAGACTTCTTGAAAAATATTGAGAGTAGATTTTGTGTTCTCATCACAATAATTATAACTTTGTGAAGTAATGTATATGTTAATTAGCTGAATTTAGCCATTCCACAATGTGCATGTGTATGTATTTTTAAACATCATATTGAACACAAGAAATTCATACAATTTTATCTGTCAATTAAAAAAGCAAAATAAAAGTAAAAAGAAAGACTACAGTTAAATGGGCAATATTCCTGAAACTTTGTACAGATTCAACATAATAGTTATGAAATCTCAACTGGCTTCTTTTTTTTTTTTTTAGAAATTGGCAAGTTAATCATAAAATTTACATATATGTGTCTGTGTGTGTGTGTGCGCGCGTGTGCAAAGAACTCAGAATAGGTAAAACCATTTTTTAAAATGTAAGAGGATTCATATTGTTTGATTTCCAAATTGATTAGAAATCCAAAATATTCATGACAGTGTTACACCGAAATAAGTAGAGACGTATAGATTAAGATTTTTTAAATTCATAAATAGACGTTAAATTTACACCCATTAATTTTCTACAAGGTTGCTATGACATGTCAATGTGAAAAAAGCAGTCTTAACAACAAATTGCACCAGGAAAACTGCATATCAATGGGTAAAATAATGTATGGGGCCTCAGTACCTCATATCAGAAATTAACTCAAAATAGATTAAGACCTATATACATAACCTAAAATTATAAACCAGCTATAAGACAACATAGAATTAAATCTTCCTGGTGGGTTTTGGGCAAGGCAATCATTCTTCAGTGTGAAGAAAACCATGAGTGACAAAAGATAAAGTAGATAAATTGAATTTCCTTGAAATTAAAAACGTTTCTACTTCAAAATACGCTATCAAGAAGGTGAAAAGACAACCCACAAAATGAAAGAAAAGATTAGCAAATTGTAGTTCTAATGAGCGACTTATAAGTCAGTACTATGTAAAAGACTTTTACAATTCAGTAATAAGAAAAATACAAATAAAAATTACAATTTAAATAAACAATTTTCTAAGGAAAGTAAACAAATTAACAGTAAGTACAAAAAACGATACTCAACCTCATTAGTCATTTGAATAATGCAAGCCAAATAAGAATAAGGTTGACTTATATATTCTTTCTTTCTTTCTTTACCTCCAGCAAATGGCTAAAATAAAAAAGGCAAACAAAGGTAAGTATCAGCAAAGATGTAGAAAAATGAACTGAGTGAAAACAAACTCTCATTCATTGATGGTGTGTGAAATGGTACAACCTCTTCGGAAACAGTTTTTCAGTTCCTCACACTATGTGTAATAGAGTTACCCCATAGCTCAGCCAGTTCGACTCCTAGTTATATAATCAAAAGAACTAACAATGTGTGTTCACAAAAAATTACACATTAATGATCATAGCGGCATTACTCACAGTAGCTAAAAAATGTTAAAAATCTGCATGTCCATTGACTGACTAACGCATAAACAGAACGTGGCATATCCAAACAGTGAAATATTATTTGGCTACGAAGAGGAATTGAGTGCCCACACAGATTAAACATGAATGAATCTTGAAAATATGTAAAATGAGGTAAACCAGTTATGAAAGGCCATATGCTATATGATTTCATTTATATGTATTGTCTAGAAAAGGACACAGTTCAGATTCTCCCTCCTCCCAATTATTTTTGTCTCACCTTTCACCTTTCAAATCTTCCCTCCTGTATGCAAAGTCTCAGAGTCTTTCCCAAGTTACCCAACTGTCTCATTAATTCACTTTTTCAGAATAAATAAATAGGAAGTATGCTCATAATTTATTTAGTAAAAAAGTCTGTTATCTTTGTCTGTTATTTAATCTCAAAGATAAGACAATAAGGTAAAGTACAGCACTGTATGGTCCATAATAGTCACACTACAATGATACATGTAAGTAGTTTTAGTGCACACAAAATTGGAAATATTCTATTTTATGAGTTAGTTAACAAACATTAGAGGTAACAAAGTTAAAGAGGAGAAAAAGACGAATGAAGAAATATTGAATGCAAAGGAAAGAAATGGAAGATGAGAGATAGGCACATGGAAAAGAAGAAAGCAAAGAAACAGGAAAGGAAAGGAAGGAGGAAAGAAGGAAGAAAAGAGGATGGGAGGGAAGGTAGGAAGGAAAATAGGTAAAAGCAAAATATTCAAAGACTTTGCTTTGGTTTGATTTAGTTTGGTGTTTCGCTCAGGTTAGAATTTTTCTCCATTTGTTAATTAGGTACCAGTAGAAAGACAATAAATTATATCCCCAGGTATCTGAAGAAATCATTAAGGAAATAATGCAAAAATAAGAATGTCACAATAGCTGAAAGACAGAGTAATGTGCTGCAAGGCAACAAATACACAAGATTTGGGTTATTATTTCTATAAGCCAAAAACTGTTGTAACATGATTTTTTTTCCCAATATGTTAGTGCCTAACTTCTTTAGGCTGAAAAACATCATTCAAACAAATACGTATCTCTTGAGATATTTATAGGAGTGTGAAGTGAGCTTAGAATAATTTACCTCAAATATTAAGAAATCAGTTATTTTGTCTTATGTTCATGTTTTGGTAAATTATTTCTTTGTAATAAGAAAGTGAATGAAAGGGGAAAAAAAGGATAGAAAAGGAAATAACTAAGTACCTGGAAATTTTGGCGGGATAGTCAATTACCTCAAATTTTAATTTTGTGATGTAAAACTTATTAGGGGAGCACAGACTTTCTAAACAGAAATTAGAAGTTAACATTTTTCTAATGATTTAATATTCAATGAAATAAACAGTCCTAAAATTTGTCCTGTGACTGTGAGTACTTTTTATAAAAGCAGTGTTGTCTCCTTCTGGGATAGTCCATTATATGAGCTTAAGATTTGTTCTTAGGCCGGGCGCGGTGGCTCAAGCCTGTAATCCCAGCACTTTGGGAGGCCGAGACGGGCGGATCACGAGGTCAGGAGATCGAGACCATCCTGGCTAACACGTGAAACCCCATCTCTACTAAAAATACAAAAATCCAGCCGGACGTGGCGGTGGGCGCCTGTAGTCCCAGCTACTCGGGAGGCTGAGGCAGGAGAATGGTGTGAACCCGGGAGACGGAGCTTGCAAGCTGAGATCCAGCCACTGCACCCCAGCCTGGGCAACAGAGCAAGACTCTGTCTCAAAAAAAAAAAAAAAAAAAAAAAAAAGATTTGTTCTTAGGAGTTTTGCACTTTGACCTAGATATGTGGTACATGCTTTACCAATATTATAAATTTGGTGCTCAAACATTGCTACGAGATAATTTCTACCTTGCATTATCAATATGAAATCTGAGGCTCAGAGAGTTTTTGTTGGGAGTGGTTTTTGACCACTCATCATGGTTTTTGATCATCATGCCTTTAATCTCATTATTACATTGCTTCTTGAAAGGACATTTGTGCCTGATAACTCCCATTATGAAAATAAAAAGACATATAAAACAAAAAACACATGAAAATATAATCAGTTATTCATGTGGCAATCTGTAGATATTTAAAGAAAATGTCTAGTCTCCTCCCCCCAGGAATATCTTCGTGCTCTCTGCTGTAAACCAGCCTACTTGCCAGCCAATGCCATACAGTTTTTTGTTGTCATTTGTTTTGTTTTGTTTTTGAGACGGAGTTTTGCTCTGTCACTCAGGCTGGAATGCAGTGGCACAATCTTGGCTCACTGCACCTTCCAGCTCTCAGGTTCAAGTGATTCTCCTGCCTCAGCCTCCCAAGTAGCTGGTATTACAGGCGTGCACCACTACACCCGGCTAATTATTATTATTATTATTATTATTATTATTATTATTTTGTATTTTTAGTAGAGACAGGGTTTTGTCATGTTCGCCAGACTGACCTCAAACTTCTGGCTTCAATTGATCCGCTTGCATCGGCCTCCCCATATTCTGAGTGTCATACAGTTGTAAGTTCTCATATTATTCATGTCCCTGAGTGCTCTTCTTGTCCTCGTACACACACTTTCAAGTTTGTTAGTGTAACTCTTTGAGCATAGTATAAATGTGGACATAGTATATCTGTTGTGACTGAAATATCATAGACTATAGATAAAATGCTTTGAGTATATGCAAATCCTGCAACACAGAACCTGAGAAAAATGTGGGCACAGAAAGGAATTTGTACTTGAATTACAATCTAAGCTTAAAATGATTGCATTATTCTATGTCAGCTAAAAATAAGGTATTGTTTTACTTAACTAATTTAAATGTTTAATTATGTCAGAACTTGAAAAACATATACCCTGTATCCTCACAAATGTGCTATAAGATTCTTTTGCTCATGTGCCTCTGGCAGCTGCAACTGTGTATTTGCACTGCTACTGTAGGAATCTGATACTGTAATCTGAGTGAGGTACATGTTGAGCCTCTGGGATCCCACCAGAACTGCCTCACTGCAATATATTCTCTATAATTGGTGAATGTGTTCTATCAGGAGCAGCTGAATTTTTCAATTATTACTTATTAGTTGTCTCTAAAAAGCTGATCTTACCCCTGATTACATTACTGACAGTTTAGGAAAAGGTCTGTGAGGTCAAGCAGGAGCCTGGCTCCTGACAATATGTAGCCTACGTGTCCCTCAGCCTGTACTTGGCTACCCAGGCTTAGCAATTCTGAATAGTGTTAATCTTCAAAGTCCAACGCGTCTGCAATATAGTGTAGCTCATTTCACTATCTAGGATGAGTACTTTACATCTCCGAATGACAGCAAACTTTTATTGAGCCTAGTCTTAAGACGGATTTAAGCACTTTCAACGGAATTCTTTCTATAATGTTTTCATACTTTTATGAGGTAATATGGTGGCCACAAGAGTGCACCTCATAAAGTCCCAACTACAGAGAGCATAGCTGATTCAGGGCCTCACTGCTATAATTTGAAAAACATCTCTGAAATTATGTTATATCTCTGCTTGTTTAGGGTACTCCTGGCACTGATTGAGCCCAGACAGAATACCACTGCAGACCCATCATTGCGAGACTTCAGGCACCCCTGACAGCTGCCTTTGGCTAGAAGACTCAACAATGACCTTGTGGTTACTTTCTACTTTGCATAGATGTTAATAATCTGCCCACCCTGTTTTAATTTTTTCTTCTCTCAGTGCCATCATTCACTTGTTTAGATGACTGCCCCCAAAAATTTACATTTTCTAACTTCTTTGTATGTTTAAATCATCTTGGTGTGTCCAGAATTGGTAGGTCATTGGTCTCATTGACTTCAAAAATTTTGCTGTGTGGACCCCCCCCCGCCGTATTACAGTTCTTAAAGATGGTATATCTGGAGTTGGTTCCTTCAGAGGTTCAGATGTGTCTGGAGCTTCTTCCTTCTGGTGGGTTTGTCCTCTCACTGACAGGAGTGAAGCTGCAAACCTTCCCAGTGAGTGTTACAGCTCATAAAGGCAGCGTGGACCCAAAGAGTGAGCAGTAGCAAGATTTATTGCAAAGGGCAAAAGAACAAACCTTCCACACACCTGAAGGTGACCTGAGCATGTGGCCCGTTGGTTGGGTCCAGCAGCCTGCTTTTATTTCCTTATCTGACCCACCTACATCCTGCTGATTGGTCCATTTTACAGAGAGCTGACTGGTCCACTTTACAGAGAGTTGATTGGATCATTTTGACAGGGTGCTGATTGGTGCATTTGCAGTGCTCTAGCTAGACATAAAAGTTCTCCAAGTCTCCACTAGGTTAGCTAGACACAGAATGCTGATTGGTGTATTTACAAACCCTGAGCTAGACACATAGTGCTGGTTGCTGTGTTTACAATCCTTTAGCTAGACACAGAGAGCTAGACATAAAAACTCTCCAAGTTCCCAATAGGTTAGCTAGAAACAGAGTACTGATTGGTGTATTTACAAACCCTGAGCTAGACACACAGTGCTGATTGGTGCGTTTACAATCCCTTAGCTAGATATAAAGGTTCTCCATGTGCCTACTAGACTCAGGAGCTCAGGGGGGTTCACTTAGTGTATCTGGCAGTGGGGCTACAGGGAGAGCTGCCCACCAATCCGTCACCATCCCCCGCCCCCCCCAACTCCTCAGCCCCTGGGCGGTTGATGGGACCCGGTGCCGCAGAGCAGGGGACTGCCCTAGTGGGGAGGCTTAGCTGCACAGGAGCCCACGGCGCCGGCGCCGGGGAGGTGGTTCCCACATGGCAGACTGCAGGTCCCAAGGCCTGCCCCGCCTGGAGGCAGCTGAGGCAGGGCGAGAACTAGAATGTTGTGCCGGCCAGCCGGCGCTGCTGGGGGACCAGGCGCACCCACTGCAGCTGCTGGCCCCGGTGCTAATCCCCTCGCTACCCTGGGCCTCCGCCCAGGGCTCCGAGTGCAGGCCCGCCTAACTCGCGCCCACGCTTGCGGGAACTTGCGCTGGCTTGTGAGGGCTGCGTGCAGCCCCTGTTCCGGCCCGTGCTTCTCTCTCCACACCTCCCCAGAAGCAGAGGGAGCAGCCTCCAGCCAGCCCAGAGAGGGGCTCCAACAGTGCCCTGGCGGGCTGCAGGACTCCTCAAGCGCCACCAGAGTGGGTGCCAAGGCAGAGGAGGCACCGAGAGTGAGGGTTGCTAACAGTTTGTCGACTCTCATTGGTATCTACTTCTTTGATTGATTAAACCAGTATAAGCATACACTAATATTAGTCCCAATTTTATATGATATGGAAATTAAGATAAATAATTTGTCCAAGATCATTGACTTAGGAAGTTACAGAAGCTGGGTTTGCATTAAATCTTCTAAAGGAGAATGCTCTTAGGCCTGATCAACTTACTCATTGCAATAGTAAGTTCTAGAAAACGGTACATGTTAAACCTCAGAATCTCATTATAGATTAAAAGCTTTTGCATCTCTTACATTGGGTTAGGGCTTTCAGTGATCACATGTAGACAGGAAGATGTCATGTTTGTAAAAGGAGTCTAATTTTAATATATTGAATACAGTGCATATATATTCATTTAGGCTTACTTAAAATAGGTGTGTCTTTAGGTATTTATTATTCAACTCTATTTAGTAAATATATTTTTAGACAGATTTACAGTTTACTAATTTAAAAGATATTTAAAATTTCTACTCATCACTGAAGTTTTCTTTTAAAATAAAATAATCTGTTCCATTTCTTTTTAAAATGTTTTTTTTTTTTTAATTAATTAGTTAATATTTTGAGACCGGATCTCCCTGTTACTCAACCTGGAGTGCAGTGGTGGGATCACAGCTCACTGTCGCCTTGACGACTAGGGGTCACACCTTCCACCCCCACCCAGCCTCTCAAGTAGCTGGAATCACAGGTATGTGCACCATGCCTGGCTAATTTTTTAATTTTTAATTTTTCTTGTAGAGAATGGTCTCACTATGCTGTCCAGGCTGATCTCAAACTTCTGATCTCAAATGATTCTTTTACCTCAGTCACCCAAAATGCTGGAATTACAGGCGTGAGACACTCAGACCACCCCTTCTGCTCCTTTTTGTTACCGAGTTAAAAGAAAGAAGAAATTATTTGGATGCTCACCCAATGCATACTAAAAATTTCCAAATGGTTGTAATATAAAAGGTATTTTTCCTTCAAGATAATCAACTTAAAAACAACATAAGTAACTTTTATTATGAGTTTATGCTTATGAAAGCATGTTCGGAGAGCCACAGAACTATGGTAATGTCAGTGATTCAAGAGGAACTGTAGAAGACGTATAGTGTTTTAACAAAATATTCTTTAGATCAGTTAGCCATTTCGCTGGCAAGATGTGATTGAAACATGAAAATATCCTTTCTTTGACCTTTGATGTTTAATCACTTTAACAAAGTTTGTAATTACCTAAAGTTAAATACTACAAAACAAAAACAAATATAAGAAACAAAAATAAAGTGTAGGGAGGAAACCTGAGAGCTATTCCCACAAAGCTAGACTATTAGTGGGCTGAATAAATAACTCACAGTAAACTTTTATCAAACATCTTCTCATGCATTAACAATAACTGTGGATTCTTTGACATGGTAGTGGTCTTTTGAAAAAATGTTCTAATATTTATTTACAGTTGATTGCCATTTTATTGCTTTAATGTGTTTTTGTCTTTATTCAGGGGTGAATGACCTGAGTTACTTGGAGAGCAATACTGTTCGCATTTGTACTCCTCAGCACTTAAAAAATATAACCATATCTGAGTCCATTAGCAAACTTCGATTTATGACTTCTGAGACTGTATTATTTTCAACAAATGATGCTGCATAAAAATCTATGAATTTACATAATGGAATCTACAAATGTAATGGATTAGCTACATTAATGTATTTATTGCAGTAATTTGATCTTTCCTTTTAGATAAAAAATAAAGTTTTAAATTTTCCTTTAAAATATATTATTAATCATATTGACTTTGTGGCTAAACATGCTGTCAGATCAATTTACCATGCAGAATAAAAATGTCTTATATTTGAGACTCAAAGATAAAAAAAGCCATAAGTATTTCTAAAAGATTGCTTTGAATATAAACAGATATATAAGATATAAAAATACATCAATGGGAAGCAAAAAAAATGGCCATACTACATCATTTGTGATAACTGAAACAAAAAGTAATATAATGTTAAATCCAAAATGAACATATAATATGTATACACAGTCTTATTAGAGCATTACTGGCCTTATATGTTTTACATTTATAAGTACATTATATTTTTACATTTTTACAATTGCAAACAAAAACATAACCTCAAAGGCAATGTTTTTAATAAATGAGGTTTAAAAATAAAAATTTATTGGCTTTATTGCTAACTAGTTTTGCAATAGCCTATCTGTATCATAATAACGTTTCATTTGAAACTATATTAATTTTATTTTATTTATCTGAATTCTAGGAAACATATTTTCTCTAATAAATAGTTATAGATAGCCTGAATGTTATTAGGAAGCACACATATATATGACTTTGAGTTTGTAAATGGCTAACTAAACACATAAAATTACTTCTTTATTGGCCATCCTTTAAAAATTATGAAATTAATATAAAAATAAAATGCAGCAATACAGAAAAGGAAGGTGAGGCAGCAGCATACCCAAATATTTAAGAAGTTCTGCATGGCATACAAAGAATAAAAATTTGACAGTAAGATTCAATGGAGCTGAGAAAAACACAAGCACATTCAGATGAAAATGAGAATCTCAAAAATTGCCAGGTTTTTCCTAGTGTGACTCCGAATATGGAGGTATTGGAAGTTAGGGAGTGTGGATCATATAAGTAATTAATTACAGAACAGTAGAACATTTTTAGTGGACCAATGCTCTCAGAAAAAGTGTTTTCTGATTTAAATACATAAAAAGCTCTTTCAGGTAAAATTTATAACAAAATGATGTTGAGACTAAAGAATATAATAATTTCCAAGGTAACTTAAACCACCAATGGAGAGAAGAAGCTTATAATTCCAAATGCACACTAAAAATACAGATACATAAAAAAAATACTTTTTTATGTATCTGTATTTTTTTATTTATCTGTATTTTTAGTGTGCATTTGGAATTATAAGCTTCTTCTCTCCATTGGTGGTTTAAGTTACCTTGGAAATTAGGAAAAACCTGGTAATTAATGCAAAATTAATTGCCACAAATGTAGTGACTTCAAATAACGTCTGCTTGTTATATCACATTTCCGCAAGGTGGAAGTTGAAATGGCTCTGCTCAGCCTAGGGTCTCATGAGGTAAAAGCAGTATGTCACCAGCCTGGCCCATTCTCAAGTCTCTGGAGGACGACCCACACCCATTCATTTTGGTTTAGGGCAGAATTCATTTTGCTAATGCAGAAATTAGCAGAACAAAATATATACATACATACATGTTAATAATCAGACTGTTCATGTAAAAGAGTAAATAAATAAATAGAATCAAAGAGAAATTAAAGACAAATAAAACAATTTCATTTGTAAATAGCCACAACTTTTATAAATTAAATATACTTGTGACATATGTAACACACACACACACACACAGACTCAATGAAACATAAAAGAAACCAGCTAAAATCTAAATATGTGGAGATTAGAGAACACGTCAATAGATTATTTTAGAATTAATGATAAACTAAAACTTGAAAATAAATAGTATTTAAAATAGCTGCAAGTTTCCCCTAATCCAACAGAGATTTCAGAATGTGAGAAATATAATATAACTGAAGACATACGAGAATAAATTGAAAAGATACACAGCAAAGAGAAAAGTAATAAAATCCCATTGATGAAGGAATACTCAAACCTTCATGCTAAAAAATTCGCTTGGTGACAATAAAATAAAATAACTAATACTATTTATATAGAAAATATTTTATCTTAGAATTAAACAAATCTTATAAACTTTTGCAATCAAGCACACACAAAGCAGTCAACACTGGTTGTCTAACAGGTCAATAGAACAAGGTCAGCCAAAGAGTCTCATTTGTAATAAAAGATGATAATAGGAAAAAGCATTTTTAATGTTTTAAACATATTCTAAATTTAGAAAAAATACACTTAGAAAAATATTTTTTATTTAGAGTTTTTAACAATAAAAATATTTTCAGGCCAGGCGCGGTGGCTCAAGCCTGTAATCCCAGCACTTTGGGAGGCCGAGACGGGCAGATCACGAGGTCAGGAGATCGAGACCATCCTGGCTAACACGGTGAAACCCCGTCTCTACTAAAAAATACAAAAACACTAGCCGGGCGAGGTGGCGGGCACCTGTAGTCCCAGCTACTGGGGAGGCTGAGGCAGGAGAATGGCGTAAACCAGGGAGGCGGAGCTTGCAGTGAGCTGAGATCCGGCCACTGCACTCCAGCCTGGGTGACAGAGCACCAGACTCCGTCTCAAAAAAAAAAATATATATATATATATTTTTTCAATTATTGAGAAATTTAGAAAGTTTAGGGCTCAATATATCTCTGAAAAATAAGACATTTGAGAATTTATTCCAGCAAAAAATAAACTAAAATATAAGAAGGCATTTGACATAGAACAAAATTTGAATAATATAAAACTGTATAGAATATAAACTTTCATATTAATAAGATATTTCTTAAGGTGGTAGTTAAGACAAGTTTCTTTAAAATGTAATAGTATGATATATACAATATATATACACCTATATACATATATACATTATAAATATATCCACATGCATTATATATGCACTGTATACACATATATACATTACATATACATTATGTTATACATTATATATACATATATACATACATATGTGTATATAATTTTTGAGATGGCATCTCACTCTGTCTCCCCAGGCTAGAGGGCAGCAGCATTATTGCAGCTCACTGCAACCTCCGCCTCCCAGGTTAAAACGATTCTCTTGCCTCAGCCTCCTGAGTAGCTGGGACTATAGGTATGCTCCACCACACTCCGCTAATTTTTGTATTTTTAGTAGAGATGGGTTTTCACCATGTTGGTCAGGCTGGTCTTGAACTCCTGACCTCAGGGGAACCACCCTCCTCAACCTCGCACAGTATTGGGATTACAGGCATAAGCCACCATGCCCAGCCATAATAACATATGAAGTGATGCTCATATGCATTAAAAATTATATCTATTTCAGCAAAACAGAAAGCAGTGATACAGTCAAGAGAAAGTCATTAAATTATGCCTAACAACAATTTCTCATGGGTGTAGGTTTTAATTATCGCCTACCTGTAGACATCAATAGCTTTTTTAGTTTGCTTACTTATAAAATGTGGCCGGGCATGGTGGCTCACACCTGTAATCCCAACACTTTGGGAGGCTGAGGCGGACAGATCACGAGGTCGGGAGATCAAGAGCATTTTGGCCAATTTGGAGAAACCCCAGTCTCTACTACAAATACAAAAATTAGCTGGGTGAGGTGGTGCCTGCCTCTAATTCTAGATACTTGGGAGGCTGAGGCACGAGAATCGCTTGAACCTGGGAGGTGGAAGTTGCAGTGAGCCGAGATCGTGCCACTGCACCCCAGCCTGGCCACAGAGTGAGATTCTGTCAAAAAAAAAAAAAAAAAAAAAAAAAAAAAAAGTAGTATCTTAATATTAAAATAGTTAAGGGAATGAATTCAGAGAATTAAGTAAGTAATTGAGGTCATAATATTGGCCTCCAATTTGAGCAGAACCTAGCCAGTTCTTCATGTGGAAGGTGCCTGGAAACCATCCTGTGTGGCGCAATAGGAAGAACATTAAGGTATCGATCAAGTCGACTGTGGAAAAGTGAATGCAGAGGTCATTTGTCATCCTTGGCATTATGTTAGTGGAAATTTTGTCTACACAAAGAGGACAGGCATTGCTCTACCAGAGTAAGGGGAGAACTGGATGTCTGAGAGCTAGTCCAGGAATGTGTCCTTTGGTTTCTAGGTCTCAAAGAAAAGTAAATGTTATTCATGAATGTCCTAAACTGGAAGTGTGTAAACAGCGTGTCCGTGTGTGTTTTCGCAGACAGTGCAGCATGAAAGCTATTGTTTCTGCTTTCAAAAAGGCAGTAGAAATCAGTATATAGAGACCTAAGTGCCTGCTATGCTTACAAATATTCGTATATTTTGAACCCATGATTTCTAAATGCTAACCAATCTCTTATCATGGGTAAAAGGCCACTTTCAGTGTGTGTATATATTGAAAAGGATATCTAAAAGTTGATGGTATAACATAGGTAATCGCATTGTGTGAAAGAATTATTCCTTACTACCCTTTAAATTGAGAAGGGGAAACATACCTGGCTTTTACATTTTCTAGTTAAATAAAATATCATATTTTGGGCTATCTCCAAGAGAGTTAACAGATGATGTGAGGATTATAATAATTGGAGAATCATGTAAGATCTGGAAGCCATAAATATCACTGAACAGCTTTTACAACATTATGATAAAAGTATGTGGTTACACTGTCTAGAGAGACAGTGGTCACAAAGGCCAGGCGCGGTGGCTCGGGTTTAAAATAGAGAGTAGAGCTCGACAGGTTCTGGAATGGGAAGCCCCAAATTCTTCTTCCTCCATGGACACACTGGTAGAACAACAATACATGGACTAATTCACTTTGTGAGAAATCTAGAAACCAATTAGGAGAGGCCCCTGCACCTCCTGTACAAAAACAGCTGCATTCCAGTTGGTAGGAAAATTTGTCACACGTACTCATCATTGTTCCTCCTCATGGCTCAGTGTAGCAAAACAGGGAGAAAACTCCCAGCTCCTGGCTTCACCCTGTGAAGGGAATTAGGAGACAGAAACATCCTGTATAGACATTTCAGGCGACCACCTAAGGGATCGGTTTTTGTCTTGCCTGAATCTAAGCATTAATGAAAAAAGACAGGTTGTTGCAGATCACTGTGAACAAAAGGATGGTTTGGACTAGTTCAGCACTCACTCACTATATCGTCCATTTCCCAAGCTCAGCTCAGAATGAGCAAGAGAAAACCCCAACCCTCAACATCTCCCTGCAGAGGGAAAGAGTTGGAGAGTGTGATCAGTACTCTGGGTTTCAGAGGGAGGCCTGAAGGTCTGGTTTATGTCTCATCTTTCTTGGAGAACTGATAAGACCTGCATACTTTAGAGTCCTGGGGACCACTAAAAACAAAAGAGAAAAAGCTGGCTTCTGCTCCAGGCAGCCAATGCATGGTATGGTGGGCAGATTCTAAGCTCAGTGGCTTCTGTCTTAGAAGTCAAAAAGAAGAGTGGAACAGTGGTCCAATGTTCTGGCTTTTCAGGAGGCTGCCCAAGAGACTGGTTTCTGCCTCATGTGATGGAGAACCCTGATGAGATCCTGCATAATCTAGAAGTCTGGAAGGGGCTGAGGACATAATAAAACTGGGAATCCTGAGGCAGCTCAACAGAATCTGCACTACCCCAAACAGACACCAGAAATAACAAAAGATTATAAGCACCTGAGAAAAGAAACTGACAAACTCCTTTAACTGGGAATTTATATCCACAATTCAGAAAAGACACATCTGCAGAAAATGTTTGAGTGTGTACCAAAATCTCTAGCCCAGCTGATTAGTGAAGGTGTTTCCATGAATAAAACCCATCCATAAAAACAAGATAAATGGCTAATTTTTCAAATATGCTGTTCCCAACACAAAGTTACAAGGCACACAAAAAGAAACAAGGAAGCATAGTCCTATCAAATAAACAAAATAAATCTCCAGAAAGTGATCCTAAAGAAACAGAGGTATATGAATTACCTGATCCTAAAGAAACAGAGGTATATGAATTGCCTGATCCTAAAGAAACAGAGATATATGAATTACCTGATCCTAAAGAAACAGAGGTATATGAATTACGTGATCCTAAAGAAACAGAGGTATATGAATTACCTGATAGTTCATTAAACCAGTCATAATAAAGGTCATCAGCAAGCCGAGGAAAACAACAGATGGACTGAAATTTCAGGTGTTAATCTTGTGGTTGGAGACAATTAGTGGTGTTCTACATGGACTAAACCTTACTAGCTTGAATATAAAAATAATAATAATGGAAGGTAGCATGTTATTTTGTACATACTTTTTGAAAGAAACATTGAAATTTGCATAAATTAAGCAGCCCTTCTGATCTTCATTTTGACAAACTGTTGCTGCAAAGCCTGTATGACAACTTGCCAGAGCATAGGCTACTTTGTACAAACATTAGAAGTACTTAAAAATAGGCTGGGTAAGGTGGCTCACCCTATAATCCCAGCACTTTGGGAGGCCGAGGCAGGCAGATTGCCTGAGCTCAGGAGTTCGAAACCAGCGTGGGCAACACAGTGAAACCCTGTTTCTACTAAAATACAAAAAATTATCTGGGCACAGCAGTGTGCGCCTGCAGTCCCAGCTACTCAGGAGGCTGAGGCAGGAGAATTGCTTCAACCTGGGAAAGGGAGGTTGCAGTGAGCCGAGATCACACCACTGCACTCCAGCCTAGGTGATACACTGAGACTCCCAACTCCAAAAAAAAAAAAAAAAAAGGTACTGAAAAATGCCCTAAGGCAAAGTGCACCTTCTTCATTAAAACATGAATTAAAAATGTCAAAATTAACTTATAACTTCTCTAAAATGACATACTTTTTACTTGCTATCCCAAACTACTACTATGTGAATTAAGAAGCCAAATTGTGTGTGGCCCGATTATTATTATTTTTTATCAGCATGATAGGATATATTTTCCACAACACATTTATTACAGTTGGTGTAACAGTGAAAATATAAATGACACTACATTTCTGAAATTACATAAGAAGATTACATTAAGGAATATAATAAAAATCATTATCAGTATTAATTGAAATAGCAACATTCAGACATAATAGCAAGGTCTCTGATCATCCATGAAATAGCAAATTGTTTAATTTTTGTGCTTCTAATTAAATTTCTTTCACATATTCTTATAATTAAGAGTACTTACTTTCTAACTCACCTTCAAAAGAAAGAAACTCTGAGAATATTTAACATATGGACCTGATCAATTAATCAAAGCATAATTTTGTGCCAACTTTCCATAGTTATTCACTACATGGCGCTTCAGTTCCCCCAGTATTGATCATGTTATAAGACTGTTGCAAGAATTTGTGAGCTTTTTGTAAAGTGTGTAGTGAGCTTAAGAGTTGCTCCAAACTCAAATGTCACTACTAGAACATATTTTATATGTTAGAAATTGTCCTTATACATTATTATCTCTAATGTATGGAAAATTTGTAAAAACACATAAGATTCAGAGTGTTGGTAACCATTAAGTATAAAGTAATCAATGAAGTACATCAATAAACAATCATGGAAATAATAAAAATATATAATGAATATAAAGCATATGCTCATTTTTATTTTCCTATAAGGTGGAAAGTTTATAAATTGAAAACATGTTTTAAAATATGCCACACATGTATGAAGAATTTCAAATATAGACACAGTTCTTCATCTTTGACAGAGTAAGCCAATAGTAGAGTATTTTTTCTAATGAGAAATGGACAAATATGCCATACATATATTTTTTCCAGCAGAAGTTGTGCAAAAGGAATAAAAAGCAGTGATTTGCCAACATTATGCATTACTAAGAATATTTTCATCTTATGAAATAAGTAAAAATTTAAAATATTTATTTATTTATTATTTTTGTAGAGACAGAGTCTGTGTTGTCCAGGATGGTTTTGAACTCCTGGCTTTGAGTGATCTTCTTGCCTTGCCCACCCAAAGTGCTGGGATTACAGTCCGAAGCCACCATGCCTGGCTTTTGTAGTCATGTTTTAAAAGCATATTTACTACTTTGTGATGTTATCATATACTGTTAAGTAGAAAAACAGGTTACACAACTAAACTCAAATTTCATTAGGAAATACATTTGCATTCATACCCTTTATAACTCCTGTCTCTCTGCTCTTGACCAAAGACATTCTGCTTGGCTGAGGAGGCCTGCTATGTCTCTTTCTGAAGCAGAGGCTGCCTAGAAAGCATCATATACCACTCACTGTTCTGTATCTATTCAACGCATCTGCTTTGTCTATGACTTTTGCTGCTCTAGGTTTGCAAATCCCAATAAAGCATTGCCACTTTATATCTCCTATCTCTTTTCTCTACCTCTAATTCTCTTTCTTTCTCCCTGTTGCGCACGCGCGCGCGCACAGACACACACACACACACACACACACACACACAGAGAAAATGATTGGAAAAAATATACTAAAGATATTAGTGTTGACCATAGGATTTATTTTCTTATATTTAAAAAAAAATAGTTGTGAACATTTTGAACGTATTATTTCTATGTAGAGGACTATATTACATTTTAATGTAGTATATTGTAATACTTGTCAAATTTAAAGAACTAGAAGGCTTAAAATAGGCTGTATATCTAAAATAATCAGAAAAGGGGAGACACACAAAAACATAGAAACTATCAAATGAACTCGAAATCACACTGTTTTTGACCCAAAGAAAAGCTGAAGTGGTAATGCTTTCTTGGGAGTTGCAAACCTAGAGCAGTGACTGTCTTAGACAAAGGATATGAGTCAGGGATACATAGGGAGCAGTGGTACATGATGCACTCCAGGTAACCACTGCTTCAGAAAGACACATAGCAGGCCTCTTCAGCCAAACTGGTTGTCTTTGGTCAAAAGCAGAGAAACAAGGTGTGCCCCCCTTTTTTTTGGAGGGCAGAATGAAGAAGACACTTTTTAAAGTTTCTTTGTGTCTCCTACCTCCATCAGTCATTATGATCATCAGGGAGTTGATGTTTCTGCAATTTTGTGTCATATCACTTTCCCTTTATAGCTGTTGGGAAGTTACACCCCAGTTCTTGCATTTTGTGTGTTATCAGATTCTGCAAATCACTGGAGTATCCAGACTTGGAGTGATGACCCTGCATAAAGGCAGGAGGTAGACCCGAAATTAAAGGTCACCTAATGGGAAAAGAGTCAGAATAAATTAAGTCAAGATAATTTAAGGCAGTGCTTATATGAATCTAATATATCCACGAAAGTCAAATAATTCAGCTAAAACATGAAGCTACAAAAAAAGAGAGAGCTTCTTGGCCATAAAGCTATAATCTCTCTCTCTTTTTTTTCTTTTTTTTTTTTTTTGAGACGGAGTCTTGCTCTGTCACCTGGGCTGGAGTGCAGTGGTGCAATCTCCGCTCATTGCAAGCTCTGCCTCCAGGGTTCACGCCATTCTCCTGCCTCAGCCTCCGGAGTAGCTGGGACTACAGGTGCCCACCACCACACCCGGCTGATTTTTTGTATTTCTTAGTAGAAATGGGATTTCACCATATTAGCCAGGATGGTCTAGATCTCCTGACCTCGTGATCCGCCCACCTCGGCCTCCCAAAGTGCTGGGATTACAGGCATGAGCCACCGCGCCCGGCCCATAAAGCTATAATCTTTAACCATAATGCAACAGTAGAGAATGAACATTGAAAACATGTCTCAAACTGGATTAAAAACACTGCATTATATTTTTCTTGCATAACTATAAAGAAAAACCTGAGACTGGGTAATTTATAAAGAAAAGAGGTTACAGTGGCTCACATTTCTGCAGGCTGTATAGGAAGCACAGTGGCATCTGCTTCTGGGGAGGCCTCAGGAAGCTTACTATCATGCTGTAAGGTGAAGGGGAAGCAGACACATCACATGGTAAAATCGATAGCGAGAAAGAGAGGGGTGGGGATACCACACACTTTTTAATGACCAGATCTCACAAAAACTCACTCACTAGCACAAGGACAGTTCCAAGAAGATGTTACTAAGCCATTCATGAGAAATTCACCCCCATGATCCAATCACTTCCCACCAAACCCCACCTCCAACATTGGGGATCACAATTCAAAATGATATTTAAGTGGGGACACAGATCCAAACCATATAAAAAACCATTCTACATAACCTTCCTGTCAAATGATAATCAGTGGAGAAATATAAATATAGCAATTGTGAAAGATTTATCAATAAGACATTATAATATAGTAATATAATATACATTAGTTTATATATAAACTAATATTAATATGATATAATATATATTAGTTATAATTAAAATTATATATAATTTTATATAAATAAATAAAATTATTTATAAATAAATAAATATATTTATTTTATATAAATAAATAAATATATTTATTTATATAAATAAATAAATAAAATTATATATAATTTATATGTATAATTATATATTATATAATTTATAATTAAAATATACATTAGTTATAATATATATTATATATATAACCTAATATCCCTAGCTGTCATTGTGAACATTATAATTTTTTGTAATTCTTTGTGAAAGTGGATATCTAAGTGTAAAATAAAACCCAAATGTATTATTTTTTTAACCAAAAATATATAATATTTTCTACCAAGGCCAATAAAATAGGTTAAATTTTAAACTTTGCCTCACTTTCTGATACCTAGGTTTATATAGTTATAAAGTTTTATCTAGTTTTATATAAGTTTTATATAGTTGTATAAAGTTTATATAGTTACATAAAATTTATATAGTTAATATAATATATATTACTCTATATTAGACCTAATATAATATATATTAGTTTATTAATATATATTAATAAACCCTAATATAAAAACAGACTGGTGATTCAGGGATAGCAGTTTAATAGTCTTCCTTGGTGTGATTTCCTTCATGTTTCTTGTGCTTGGTGTTCTTTGAGAGTTTCAGAGAATACATTTGAGTTTGTAGCTTTGATCAAATTTGGACAATTTTGGCCATTATTTATTTAAATATTTTTTCTGCCTTTCTCTCTAATGTCCTCAATTGAGACTCTAATTAGAAATGCACATTAGGACTTTTGAAGCTATGGCCTACTGCTCATGGATTCTCTGTTTATTATTCTCCATTCTTTCTGTGATGAATTTTGGATGGATTTCTCTTGCTGCTTCAATATGATAACTAATCTTCTGTGGTTTATTATTTGCTGTTTATCTTAAGCAGTGTATTTCTCATCTCAAATATTGTAGTTTTCATCTCTAGCAATTTTATGTTTCATATCTGTCTTCTAGATCTATATTGAACATGCTCAACTTCCATCTAGTTTGAACCAATCAGACAAGACTAAACATTTTAACACCTGTTTCACTTTGAGTCTGTGTCAAATTATTTACATTTTTCCTCATATGGGTTATATTTTTCTGCTTTTTTTTTGCATGTCAGGTAAGTTATTATTAGATGGCAAACATTGTCAATTGTTCATGGTTAGATGCAGAATATTTCTTTATCCACATAAGTACTATGGAGCTTTGTTCTGCCATGTGCTTGGAAACATTTAGTTGCTTGGAAACATTCATTTGAGGCTTGCTTTTAAAGTTTGTTAGGTGATTCCACAACAGACTGTCATCTAGGGCTAATTATTCACTTCAGCTGAAGTAAGATCCTTCTGAATGCTCTAATGACCATGAATCATGAGCATTTTAAAATCTTTTCTAATTCTGGTGGGGATGGTTCTTTCCATCGATCAGGGTAGTTTCCTCACATTCCTGGATTGACCTGAACACCGCTGAATACTTGACAGGAACCCTCTATGAATCTTTGGATATTTCTCTCTGTGTATGTCTCTCTTTTCTGACACTCTGCCTTGCAACTTCTAAATATATTGTTTTCCTATACTCTATCAATATCACCTCACCTCACTCAATTCCAAACTGAATTCCTATCCTGGCTATGTGGTCTGGAAATACTCACAGAGCAGTAGGCTGGGACAATTGTGGGGCTCACCTTGTTGTTTTCCATCTTTTGGAATTCACTGTCCTCCATTGCCTAGTAGCCAATATCTTGAAACTTTGCAATTTATCCTCTGTTCTCCATTTTATGTTATTTATTTTAGTGATCATAGAATTTAGACTATCATGAAAGCTGAATAACATGGCCTATATTTTTTAATCTGTAATAAAAATGCTTTGACTGAAATGCATTTAATTGTAATCCCATTGCCCTCCATTAATACAGAAAATTTTGTTTTTCATAAAAGAATATCGTCAAAATCATAATTCCTACAATTTTTCCTGTTCTCTTTATGGGGAGCGATGGGAAGAATTTCACCAAGTATGCCAGCATAACAAATAACGAATAATTGGAATCATCTCTGTGACTGGACTAGCTTTGGCATAAATAATAATTTATGTGATTTTTTTAACCTAAAACTACAGGTCTAAATGTGTAATTTGACAGTTCTGAAAGTGTAATTTTGGTAGTAATCTGTTAAATTTATCTTATTTCTTTAATAACTATTGTCCTTTTGTCCAAATACACCAAAATGGAGTGGTAGATAGGTAGGTATATTGGTAGCTACTTGCCCTTTCCTGACTTTTCTTAACTGAATTTTTTTGCTTGCCTGCTTCAATATTTCCCACTTGATACTTTTAGACATATTTAGTTCTATATAATTAATCTCTTGTATGCTTACCAATGGAATCTGCCAGAATTCTCCTACCCTAACAGATTTTTGGAATTGGCTTCTTTTTCATAGCCATATCCTGCTGCTTCTCATCCCTATGTATGACCGCGGCAGTGCCCTGAAAATCTGTGCCAAATGATGAGCTGATGGGAGAATAATTAAAGTCATTTAATTATCAAGTGTTTATGGAAGATCAACTTTGAGCCAGGAACTTTGCTGCATTATGGAGATACGACAGCGAACCTGACAGATATCAAATCTGCCTTCACAAATATCTAGTGTCAGAATGTATTGCTTTGAATTTCCTCCAAGAAAGTCTAGCCATAGTAAATGCAGGAAACTGTTCTGACATAGGAAAAAGTATGACATGTTCTTTAATTTTTTTAACCCTAAGTATCTCAAAAAAAGACAAGCACAAAATTTACATCTAAGAACATAAATTGATGTCTTATGTATAATCATGTTATTTTTAAATTACTTTATTAATAATAATTTAAGCAACAAGCCTCTCATTCAAATGGATAATTTATTGGAAAGGAAATCAGGAACAGTTATTAGAAATAAGTAACTTGTGATTACTTAGGTTTAAACAAAAATATTAATGTCACAGCTCCAATATATTGAATAGTCATCATCTTAAACTACATAGAGATACAGGGGAGATGAAATGCAAATTGGAATAGATAGGTTTGAGGTAGGAGGAAGACAGGCAGAAGAGTAAACGTAGACAGGCTATTATTAAGTTCTGGATTGCTGTAGGGTTGACAAGTTCAGAGAGTAATCTTAAAACTTTAGAATTCTGATAATTTATTTTTGTTCCTCAATTGAGAGGGAGATTCAAAAAGGAGGTATCAGAAAGTGAGGCAAATGTTAAAATTTAACCTATTTTATTGGCCTTGGCAGAAAATATTATATATTTTTGGTTAAAAAATAATAATACATTTGGGTTTTATTTTACACTTAGATATCCACTTTCACAAAGAATTACAAAAAATTATAATGTTCACAATGATAGCTATGGATATTTACTTGCAAGAAAAGTAAAACAGAGTATGATATGAAAAATAGCTCACTATATGAGTGGAATTAAATGTAATAGATGTATTATATCATATATATTTCCATATGTTTAATTATATACATTTATATAGATGAAGACATATATGCTATTACATATATATTACATTGTATATCATTTATATATGAACAGATATGTTCCATTATTCTAAAATACGTATGTAATCATGTAGTCTTAAATTTCCTTTCTTCCCAATCCCACATGTAACCAATTCTCAGCCATTTGTTAATTCAATCACTGTTGATGGACCTGTGATACTCCAGTTACTGTTTCTGGTTGTTAGACTGAGTGTTGAATAAGAATAAATCATCTCTATACTCATAGATCATGTATTATAGGAGGAAAGAGAGATGTAACACATGCACATAAACATACTAATTAATAACCCTCTTTTTTGAACAAATGGGTGAAATGGGCAAAACAACATTCTCACTTTCTTTTGAAATAGAGACTTTTTATTCATAATTTTTAAAGATCTCATTTTTAGAAATGACAATTGTTTTTCTCTAATATTGATTATACTCTTGGTGGAAGAAAAAATTTTATTCCTCTATTAATTTAATATTGGCTTGCCTCAAAAAAGAAAAGAAAGAAAAAGAAAAGAAATATTAGTTAAGAATTTAATATGCTACCAAACTAAGCTTCTTAAATGAAAGAGAAATAAAGTATTTTTCAGACAAGCAATCGCTAAGGGAATCTGTCACCATTATACTGGCCTTACGACAGATGCTAAAGGGAGTTCTAAACACGGAAACAAAAGAAAGGCATTGCTACATAATAGTATATGCAAGCCAGTAGCCCAGAGAACCCATAAAACAACAATACAATCAAGACTGCAAAGCAACTAGCTAATAACACTATAAGAGGAACAAATTCTCATAAAGTAATATTAATTTTGAATAAGTAGTCTAAATTCTTCACCTGAAATACATAGAGTGGCAAATTAGATTAAAAAACAGCCATCCTTCTCCTGTCCTTCAAGAGACCTACCTCACATGTAATGACACCCATAGGATCAAAGTAAAGAAATGGAAAAAGTTATATTGTGGGAATGAAAAACAGAAAAAAGTGCAGGGGTCACTAGTTTTGTGTTGGATGAAGTACACACTAAGCCAATAATAGTAAAAAAGAATCCAAAAAGGGTACGACATTGATCAAGTGTTCAATTCAACCAGGAGACTTCACTATTCTAAGTATGTATGCACCCAACATTGGAGCACCCAGATTTATAAAACAATTACTTTTAGATTTAAGCAAAGACTGGCAGCCACACAATAATAGTGCAGGACTTTAACATCGCACTGACAGCATTACAGAGATAGACTCTCACTTTGTCACTCAGGATTGAGTGAAGTGGTGCAATCTCAGCTCATTGCAGTCTCAACCTGCTGGGCTCAAGCCATCCTCCCTCCTCAGCCCCCCAAGTAGCTGAGACTATAGGCACATGACATCATGCCCAGAATTTTTTTGTATTTTCTATGCAGATGAAGTTTCGCCATGTTACAGAGGCTGATCTCAAACTTCTGAGCTCAAGCAATCTACCTGCCTTGGTCTTCCAAAGTGCTAGGATTACAAGAGTGTACCACCACACCCAGCCTTTCTCTCTCTCTCTCTTTTTTTTTAAGAATGCTAAATATGGACTTCCAATATCTTCTGGCTTGTAAGGTTTCTGCTTAGAAGTCCATTGTTAATCTGATGGTTTTTCTTTTATACATTACATAACCCTTTTCTCTAGATACCATTAAGATTTTTTTCCTTTCATATTGACCTTTACTATTCTCATAACTATGTCCTTTAAGGAATGATATGGCTCAGATATTTGTTTCCTCCAAATCTCATGTTGAAATGTAACCCCCAGTGTTTGAGATGGCTCCCGGTAGGAGGTGTTTTCATCATGGGTTCAGATCTCTCATGAATGACTTGGTAATTAGTTATTTCTTGTAAGATGTGTTTGTTTAAAAGTGTATGGCACCTTCTTCCTCTCTCTCTTGCTCCTGCTCTCGCCATTTGACATGCTGGCTACCTATTACCTTCTGCCAGGAAAATGCTGAGAGCTGGGAGAGACTCCTGGACATGGGGAAACAGTAAGAAAGAAATCCCTAGAAGTCAAAAACTGGCTTTTATCATGTTGTATAAGGGAGAAATCCTTAGACAAACCAAGCTTGCTAAAGATTGAGCAAAGACACAAAGACATTGCTCCAGGTTGGGAACCCACATGGAATCACACAGGCATCTGACCCTGGAGTAACCTCAACTGGGGCCCATCTTGAGAACTTAGTACTGGGGACCTACAGACACAGCTGCAGCTGCTGCACTGGCCCAAGGAGGGAGAGGAATGAAGGCGCACATCCATGCAGCCCTGGGAGGATACTTGCCTTCCTGCTAAGCTGCTGTTGAGACTGAGATGTGAGCAACCATGCTCCCCAAAGCTTCCTGCATATACTGCTTGCCTAGGTGGTGCCTCATCCTCTCTAGACCCAGCCTCAAGGCATCATTTGAGAGATTAATGCTAATCTGAACTCTGCCTTGGACTCAGTTCAGGTTGACTGAGTCAATTGCCCAGCCAAGGACTGAGAGGGAAATCAGGTTACTACACACATATCTAGGACAATACTCACTGCCCTGCAATGGGCTGCTGTGAGACTGAGATGTGATCAGATCACAATCACCACAATTTCTTGCCCACACTGCCTGCCTGAGCAGCATTCTTCTCCCATTGGTTGTAGGCCCAAAGTGTCATTTTGAGAGTTTAATTCTCAGCTGCGCCCCACCCTTGGCCTGAATTTGGGCTGATGTGGATGCAGATGCCAGTCAGCCAAGGAGGTTGCAGGGAACCTAGATGTTCCCATGCATACCTAGGACAATATCTAATGCCCTGGTAGGGTCTGCTGTGAGACCAAGGCTAGGACAAACCACACTCCTCACAGTTTCCTGACCAAGTTGCTCACCTGAGAGGGGTACCACCCTCTCTGGTCATAAGCTCAAAGCAGGCATTATTTTGAGAGTTGGGAGCCATTGTTTGGCTACGTGCCAGTGGTGAGCACAGCAGGTCATTTAGTTTTGGGCCAAAGATGGAAATACTTGCTCTGGAATGGGAGATAGGCACCCATAGCTGGAATTAAGTGGAGAGTATAGAAAGTCTCCCAGCAGTAGACACTGGAATTAGCCTCTCTCCTATCACAGGACTGGAGTGGGAGGGGAGTTGCTGAAACCAAGGCTTCTCCTGGGCAGTGACACTTGCAGCCAGTGACAGCCTTGTGACTTGGAACTGATCTGAGTGTGTCATTGATGGGTGCCTCAGTGTGCTCTCTTGGTCAGTCAGGGGACAGTCCCCCACCGGCTCTGAGGAGTGGGAGGGAGGTGGACCACACTTGTGGAGGTCTAAGGGAAGCATGGCCCAGCAAAGCCTACTTTGGGTCAGTAAAAACAGGAGTACAGTGCCTGCTATTGAAGGTGGCACCACCAAAGTGTGGGAACAGTTATGGAGAGGAGGTCATCTCTTGCTCCCTCAATCCTCTCCTCAGTGTGTTGTCATGGACTCTGCAGCAGCTCTTCACACTGGGGCCCAGGGAGCATGTGTTGACAGAGTCCACTTCTCAGGCTTCTCCAGTGGCTCCAGACCCACTGAAGGTGAACATATATTGGGGGAGAATGCTTCTGACAGTTATCCATTGCCTCCATCCATACCCCTACCTATCAGCTCTTATTCTCAAGCACTGTCTACTGGACTGCAGCCTGAACCACACCACCAAACACAATTACTTTGGTACAATAAGCAATGTCTGAGAAAGCCACTGCATGAACCTATCTGCAACCAAGAAACCTGGACAGAGCCATGGCACCCTGAAACATCTAGAAATAAAGCCATTCCATGACACATGATATACACAACCATCATACCCCTAAGTGAAAAGAGAATACAAACTCAAGAAGTTCCATCCAAGTGATTGCAAATTACAAATAAATAAATAAGTGCCAGCTTTCTCAGAGGAGGAGAAACTAGGGCAACAACTGTGGCAAGAGAAAAAGCTAGGGTGTTTCATCACCTCCATACGATCCCTTTAGCTCTCAAGCAACAGATTCTAACCAAAATAAAATGTCTGAAATGGCAGATATGGAATTCAGAATTTGGATGGCAAAAAAACCTCAATGAGATCCAAGAGTAAGTCAAAATCCAATGCAAAGAAACAAGAAAAATGATCCAACATTTAAACGACAACATAGTATTAGGAAAGAACCAAAAAGAATTTCTGGAATTGAAAATTTTACTGCAGGAATTTCAAATTACAGCTGGAACCCTTAAAAACAGACTAGACCAAGAAGAAGAATTTCAAAGCTCAAAGACCAATCCTTCAAATCAATCCAGTTGGACAGCAATATATAAAAAAAAAAAAAAGAATTAAAGAAATAAACTCAGCTTTTAAGAAATACAGGATTATGCAAACAAAGCGAACCTACAACTTATTGGCTTTCCTGAGAAAGGAAAGAAAAGAAATTAAGTGCTTTGGAAAACATATTGAGGATATAATTAAGGAGAATTTACCCATTCTTGCTGGGGAGGTCAACATGCAGATACAAAAATCCAAGGAACTCCAGTGAGAAACTACAGAAGATGATCATCTATGTATTAGCCTATTATTCTGTTACTATAAAGGAACATCTGAGACTGGGTTATTTATAAAGAAAAGATGTTTGCATGTCTCATGGTTCTGCAGGGTGAACAGCAAGCATGGCTCCAGTATTTTCTCGGCTTCTGGTGAGGCCTCAGGATGTTTATAATCATGGCAGAAGGTAATGGGTAGCAATCATATCAAATGGCGAGAGCAGGAGCAAGAGAGAGAGGAAGAAGGTGTCATACACTTTTAAACAAACAAATCTTACACAAACTAACTAATTACCAAGTCATTCATGAGAGATCTGAGCCTAAGATGAAAACACCTCCTACCAGGTGCCATCTTAAACACTGGGGATTACATTTCAACATGAGATTTGGAGGAAACAAATATCTGAGCCATATTGTTCCTTAAAGGACATAGTTATGAGAACAGTCAAGGTCAATAGGAAAGAAAAAAAAAAACTTAAATGTCTCTAGAGAAAAGGGTTATGTAATGTATAAAAGAAAAACCATCAGATTAACAATGGACTTCTAAGCAGAAACCTTACAAACCAGAAGATATTGGGAGTCCATATTTAGCATTCTTAAAAAAAAAAGAGAGGCTGGGTGTGGTGGTTCACTGTTGTAATCCTAGCACTTTGGAAGACCATGACAGGTGTATTGCTTGAGCTCAGAAGTTTGAGATCAGCCTCTGCAACATGGCGAAACTTCATCTGCATAGAAAATACAAAAAATATCTAGGCATGATGTCATGTGCCTATAGTCTCAGCTACTTGGGGGGCTGAGGAGGGAGGATGGCTTGAGCCCAGGAGGTTGAGACTGCAATGAGCTGAGATTGCACCACTTCACTCAATCCTGAGTGACAAAGTGAGAGCATATCTAAAAAAAAAAAAAAAAAAAAAAGAAAGATAAAAGAAAGGGAAAGAAAAATAAATGTTAGTTAAGAGTTTAATATGGTACCAAACTAAGCTTCCTAAATGAAAGAGAAATAAAGCATTTTCCAGACAAGCAATCTCTAAGGGAATCTGTCACCATTATACTGGCCTTACAAGAGATGCTGAAGGGAGTTCTAAACATGGAAACAAAAGAATGACATTGCTACCATAATAATACATGCAAGCCAGTAGCCCATAGAACCCATAAAACAACAATATAATCAAGACTGCAAAGCAACTAGCTAATAACACTATAACAGGAACAAATTCTCACAAAGCAATATTAATTTTGAATATGTAGTCTAAATTCCTCACCTGAAAGACATAGAGTGGCAAATTAGATTAAAAAACGGCCATCCTTCTCCTGTCCCTCAAGAGACCCACCTCACATGTGATGACACCCATTGGATCAAAGTAAAGAAATGGAAAAAGTTATATCGTGGGAATGAAAAACAAAAAATAGTGCAGGGGTCACTAGTTTTGTGTTGAGTGAAGTATACACTAAGCCAATAACAGTAAAAAAGAACCCAAAAAGGGTATGACATTGATCAAGTGTTCAATTCAACCAGAAGACTTCACCATTCTAAGTATATATGCACCCAACATTAGAGCACCCAGATTTATAAAACAATTACTTTTAGATTTAAGCAAAGACTGACAGCCACACAATAATAGTGCAGGACTTCAACACTGCACTGACAGCATTACAGAGATCACTGAAGCAGAAAACCAAGACAGAAATTCTGTCTTAAAACCAAGACTTAAAATTCTACATTTGATCAATTGGACGTAAAATAGACATCTAAAGAAGACTCTAACCAGCAATCCTAAAATACACATTATTTTCATCTTTGCATGGGACATGCTCGAAGATTAACCACAGGCTTGGTAATAGAGTCTCAACTGAAATCGTCATCTCAGACCACAGTGGAATAAAAATAGAAATCAATAGCAAGGGAAATGCTCAAAGCCACAAAGTACATTGAAACTAAGCAACTTGCTCCGAATGACTTTTGGGTAAACAATGAAATAAAGAGAAATTTAAAAATTCCTTATAGTAAATGAAAAGGAGACAAAACACACCAAAACCACTAGGATGCAGCAATAGCAGTCTTAAAATGAAAGTTTCTAACACTAAATGCCTACGTCAGGAAGATAGAAAGATAGCAAATTTACAGTTTAGCAACACACCTAAAGGAACTAGGTGTAAAGTAAAGCAAGAACAAACTAAACTCACAGTTAGCAGAAGAAAGAAATAACTAAAATCAGAACAGAGCTAAATGAAATTGAGATAAAAAAATACAAAGGTTAATGAAACCTAGCCTACTGAAAAAATTGAAACCAAAACTATTGAAACTATTCCAAAAATTGAGGAGGAGGGATGGCTTCTGGACCCATTCACTGAACTAGTATCATCCTGATACCAAAATCTGATAACGAAAACAAAGGACATTTTTTTCCTGAATAAAATAGACACAGAAAACAAAAAACAAAAAACAAAAAACACTGTCAATCCAAATCCAGCAATAAATGAAAAAGTTAATTCATCCTAATCAACTGGGCTTTAGTCTTGGGATGCAAGGATGATTCAACATATGCAAATCAATAAATGTGATTCACCACATAAACCAAATTAAAAACAAAAACCCTGTAATCATCTCAATAGATGTAGGAAATGCATTTGATAAAATCCAATATCACTCACGATAAAAACCTTTAACAAACTACGCATCAAAGGAACATAGCTCAAAATAATAAAACACATCTACGACAAACCCATAACCAACATCATACTAAACAGGCAAAAGTTGGAAGTATTCTCCTTAAGAACTGGAACAAGATAAGGATACCCATTCTTACCATTTCTATTCAACATAGTACTGGGAGTCCTAGCTACAGGAATTAAACAAGAGAAAGAAATAAAAGGCATTTAAATAGGAAAGGAAGAATTAAAATTATCTTTCTTCACAGACAGTATTAGTCTACACCTAAAACAGGCAAAAATTGTACACAAAAGACTCCTAGACCTTGTAAATGACGTCAGCAAAGTCTCAAGACACAAAATCAGTGTACTGTATCAATATTATTTCTATACCCAATAACATTGGAGCTAGGAACCAAATTAAGAACACAATCTCATTTAAAATAGCCACAAAATTAAAATGTCTGTGAATACATCTAAAGACAAACTTTCAACACTGTTGAAAAAAATCACAGATGACACAAACAAATAAAAAAGCATTCCATGCTCATGCATTGGAAGAATCAATATTGTTAAAATGTCCCTACTGCTCAAAGCAATCTACAGATTCAATGTTATTCCACTACCAAGCTAATTATTTACAAAATTAGAGAAAAATATTCTAAAAATTGTATGCAACCAAGACAGAGCTGAAATACACAAGGGAAGCCTAAGCAAAAATAACGAAGCCTGAGGCAACACATTACCTGACTTCAAACTATTCTATAAGGCTACAGTAACCAAAATAGCATGGAACTGAAAAAATTGATACATAGACCAAAGAAGCACAATAAAGAACTCAGAAATAAAGCCACATACCTACAACAAAAATAAACCATGGGGGAAGGGTTCCCTATTAATAAATGATTCTGAGAAAGCAAGTCAATCATATGAAGAAAAATGAAGCTGGACCTCTACTCCTTACCACATACAAAAACTAAACTAGTCCCAAAAATTGAGGAGGTGGGACTCCTCCTTAATTCCCTTTGACAGATTTGGGTATCAAATCTGGTTGATTTTATGAACCAGTAGCATCTTGATACCAAAATCTGGCAAAGAAGAAGAAAAAAAAAAAAGAAAGTACAGACCAAAATCCCTGAGGAAAATATATACAAAAATTCTTTTAAAAAAAGGTGGATTAAAGACTTAAGTATAATTTATCAAACTGTCAAAACTATAGAAGAAAACTTAGGAATTACTCTTCTAAACATTGGCCTAAGCATATAATTTATAATAAAGACCCCAAAAGAAAATGCAACAAAATCACAAAGACAAATTGGACATTATTAAACTAGAGAGCTTCTGCACAGCAAAATAAACTATCAATAAATTAAACACAATCTTTGGAATGTGAGCAAATATTTGCAACCTATGCATATGACCAAGAAATAATACCCAGAATCTAAAAGGAACTTACACAAATCAACAAGAAAAAAGCAAACAGTCCTATTATAAAGTGGGCAAAGGATATAAACAGACACTTCTTACAAGAAGATAAACAAGTTTTCAACAAACATATGAAGAAATGCTCAACATTCTTAATCTTTAGATAAATGCAAACCAAAACCACAATGAGATATCATCTCATACCAGTCAGATGACTATTAAAAAGTTAAACAAACAAACAAACCAACAAAACCCAGAAGTTGGTGAGGTTGCGGGCAAAAGGGAATGCTTATACACTGTTGGGTGGAATGCAAATTTGTTCAGCCCCCATGGCAAGCAGTTTGGAGATTTCTCAAAGAACTAAAAATAGAATTACCATTTTACTCAACAACCCCATTACTGGGTACATGCTCAAAGGAAAACAAATTTTTCTACCATAAAGACACCTGTACTTGAATGTTTACTGCAGTTCTATTCACAATAGCAAAGACATGGAATTGACCTAGGTGCCCATCAATGGTGGGTTGGATAAAGAAAATGTGGTATTTATACATTGTGAAATACTACACAGCCATTAAAAAGAATGAAATCATTTTCTTTGCAGGAACATGGATGCAGCTAGAGGCCATAATCCTAAACAAATTAACGCAGAAACAGAAAACCAAATACTGCATGTTCTCACTTGTAAGTTGGAGATAAACACTGGGTACCCATGGAAAAAAAATGGGAACATTAGACAGTGGGGATTCCAAGAAAATGGAGGAAGGGAATAAGGGGTGAAAAACTACCTGCAGGATACTATATTTGCTACTTAAGCTGGGCGACTGGATCCTTAGAAGCCCAAACCTCATCATCATGCAATATACTTATGTAACAATGCTGCACATGTACACCCTGAATCTAAAATTTGAAAATTAAAGCAAAAAGTAAACTACTTAATACAGAGTCTTCAATTTGTGTTAAAAAGAAGAAAAGATCATTTCATTTTTGTTTTATTTTGATTTCCTGTTCTTAAATTCGAAAACAAGAGATATCAGAAATGAAGTAAAGCCTTAGTTAATGTCGATGACTTCAACTCTGAAACTTCCTTACTTTATTCCAAACATCATAGAATTAGACATAGGCTCCCATGTTGAAATAATAAAAACAATAGTGATACGATGTATTAATATGGTTATTATTTATGGAGGGCTTGCTCTATGCCAAACAATCTACTACAGATATTACCTATATTATTGTTTTATTTCTCAAAACAGCTGCTTGAGGTATACATTAGTGCTATATCCTATATTGTGTGAGGGACAAACACTAAAGGAAAAATAGGCTTAAAGACATTTATACTTGTTGTAGACTCAGGAAAATTAACAATACCAGCATACACATTTTGCCAGCAGAGATTAGATGGGATAGAATGGCTGAATGCCTTTTCTATTGCTCTTAAGTGAGCTCTTCTATGGTCTGCGTTTCTTGGCTAAAGATCCTCTGGTTAGGTATTGGCTTTGTCTGTTTTGTGCTGTTTTCACATAGTACCTGAGACGGGGTAATTTGTAATGAACAGAAATTTATGATTTAACAGTTCTGAAGACCAGGAAGTCCACAATCAAGGGGCCGCCATCTTGCCAGTGCCTTCTTGGTACATCATCACACAGCAGAAGGGCAAAGACAAGGCCAGAGAGAGCAAGGGGGTCAAACTCACCCTTTTACAATGGCATCAATTCCACTCATGAGTGTGGAGTCCTCATGGCCTAATTACCTCTTAAACATTCCACCTCTTAATACAGTTACAATTGCAATTAAATTTTAATATGAGTTTTGGAGGGGACACATGTTCAAATCATAGCAGGTATCATGATACTTTTTCATTCTTCTTAAAATGCTAAGAATATTCTCTATTGTTTTCATTAGATATTACATGGGGCCTCAATTTCTTTGCAAGACCAACATAGTAAATGGAGTGAGTCATAAATGGGTTCAAGTAGAGGCTTTTATGCCTAAGAATGTGTCTGTCTCATAATGCAAGTGGTCAATGCAGCCAGCACCACCTTCAATCAGACAGGGTTGCCTGACACCCCTTCAATCAGAGTGTTGAGCCAGCTTTGATGCCCTGGGATGTTCTGTCAGCAAGAGTAGCACTGTAGGATATTATTTGGCCTTATATTTTGTAAGTAATTCACAGAAAGGCAGGGCTTTATATGAACATCGACAGCTCTCTGCCCCCAAGGGCCCTGCAGACCCTAAACTTCTTCCCTAATCACATAGATAACAATTTAATTTGAGAACAGAGTCAAATCAATATATCTCTATGATAGGATTCATATCAATGTCTCTACTTGAGTGACAAAGAAAAATAATATCATCTAATATGGAATTAATTAGGTAGTAAATATTAGACAACATGAAAGTGTCAAAGAAGAAGGAAATTTTATTTCTTCAATTTTATATCCTACTGTAATCCTCCATGTAGTGATCTTATAAATCACTATATATATATATATATATATATCTATATATATATATATAAAATAAATGATATAATTCTTATACTAGATTTCTAAACAAATATTTCCAGGATTTGAAATATGTTTTCATTCTGGCTTCTTGGCTATTTCAATCAGAAGAAGAAATTTATATGCCTAGCCACAATTCATAAACATGTACATGCCAGCTTTCTGGCAATAGTGATTTAAATGTCAAAATCAATATCCACACAGGAGATAGTAATAAGCAGACTCTGAATTAAAAATTCCTGACACCTTTTGCTTTTCAGAAGCACTTATGTGGTACAATCTTGGTTTAAGAGTGGTAATAACAGTAGGGATTGCTGCTGGTGACCTCTATGTTAGAAATAGAACAAATTAATAAACTATATGTTTTGCAAACCATGGAATGGGAGGTAAGCAGAGAAAAGGAAAAAATTTATTTGATGTTTTGGTGGGAGACTTCTGTTCAGTAATGGAAAACGAGAGGGACAGCCGGAAGAAGATCTGAAATATATAAGGTAATATATTTTAATATTTTTAAATTAGGATGTTAACTATTGGGCAAAGAAGTCCCTGCTTGAGAATTGTGTCTCCTTAACCATTATTCCCCAGACTTAAGTTTAACTAATTAAAACCTGGAATTCTGGGTAAAACATACACTCTTGGTCCTACTCTCAGAGATTCTGAATGAGTAGGACTTGGATAGGGGGACAACAATTTGCATTTCTACCCCACTCACAGTTGTTGTTGAAGCTGTCTACTTACACATGCAGTAGAGACAATAATAACCCTTTCAAAAAAGTTCACTTCCTAATCCCTAGAACCTGTGGATACATTATGCTACATGGCAAAGGGGAACTAAGGCACCAAATGGAATTAAAGTTGGTAATCAGCCAACTTTAAATTAAGGAGATAATCCTGGGTCATCCACATGGACACAATAAAATGAAGAAAGTTATCAAATGAGCAAGAGGAGGTAGAAGAGTTAGAACAAGGAGGTGATGGCATTCTGAGAAATACTGGACTGGCTGTTGCTGGCTTGAAAGTGGAAGAAGCCATGAGCCAAAGGAATGTGAATAACCTCTGGAGTCTGGAAAAGGCCAGAAAATATATTCTCCTCTAAAGACCCCAGGAAGAAAAGCAACCCCAATGACACCTGAGATTCTGTCCAACAAGACCAATTTTAAATTTCTGACCTTCAGAACAGTAAGATCACAAAAGTGTACTGTTTTAAGACAGTAATACTATGTTGTGTCAGCAAGAGGAAACAGATTATACTTTAGCAAGGATCCAGCCCATCGTAACTCTTTTGTCCATGCTTTTATGAATGGACCATTAGAAATTTCAAGCACGGGCCAGGTGCTGTGACTCACGCCTGTAATCCTAGCACTTTGGGAAGCCAAAGAGGGTGGATCACAAGGTTAGGAGTTTGAGACCTACTCCTAGACAATTTAATTCAAAGACAATTTAAGAAGTCCTTCTGTTGGGAGGCCGAGACGGGCGGATCACGAGGTCAGGAGATTGAGAACATCCTGGCTAACCTGGTGAAACCCCGTCTCTACTAAAAAATACAAAAAAACTAGCCAGGCGAGGTGGCGGGCGCCTGCAGTCCCAGCTACTGGGAAGGCTGAGGCAGGAGAATGGCATAAACCCGGGAGGCGGAGCTTGCAGTGAGCCAAGATCTGGCCACTGCACTCCGCACTCCAGCCTGGGAGACTGAGCGAGACTCCGTCTCAAAAAAAAAAAAAGAAGTCCTTCTGTTTATATTATTTGGAATAATTCCTTTCATTTATTCCATCATAATCCATGAAAAACTGTAGGATGATTAAATAAAAAAAAAAAAAAGGTCTTTCCACTAAAGGTCTTTCCACTTGGTTAGGGTGCTATAGATTCACAGTGTTCTTCATAGCTGTGAAATTTCCCATGTGCTAATAGTTAATGGAAAACAATGAGAAGTCTGGAATTTTTATATTCTGGCTGTCAATATTAATTTTATTTTTATAGTTTTAAGAAAAATGAAATAAAAAAGAACTGTAACATGTTTAGGAATGCCCACTGATTTTATCTTGTCATTTTGTTGATTCTTTCTGATGTTTGCACTGGAATGTACATATTATACAATGTGTGTGAGGATAGTTACTATCATACATATATGCCAATAGCTTATGTATAAGAAATTTGATCTATGAAAACTTAAACTCTGATATGCTAGTACTGTAATTATAATCTGACATGATGAATTTAAAATGAAAATAAGGCCGGGTGCGGTGGCTCAAGCCTGTAATCCCAGCACTTTGGGAGGCCGAGACGGGCGGATCACAAGGTCAGGAGATCGAGACCATCCCGGCTAACCCGGTGAAACCCCGTCTCTACTAAAAAAATACAAAAAACTAGCCGGGCAAGGTGGCGGGTGCCTGTAGTCCCAGCTACTCAGGAGGCTGAGGCAGGAGAATGGCATAAACCTGGGAGGTGGAGCTTGCAGTGAGCTGAGATCCGGCCCCTGCACTCCAGCCTGGGCGACAGAGTGAGACTCCGTCTCAAAAAAAATAAATAAATAAAATAAAAATAAATAAATAAATAAATAAATAAGTAGATAAATAAAATGAAATGAAAATAAAATCAAAGAAACAGAAGTGGGAGAGAAGGCATTTGGAGAGCACTGGTTAGAGGCGGTTGACACTACCTTTCCATTTTTCTTTTATTCTGCTTATGTCTTTTTTCAAATAAAAGAAAACTAGGTGCTATATTAAAAGTCCTATAAGTCAAGCTACTATAGTTTGATCACTGTGGATATGTAAATCTTGAGAATAAACTTCATTATAACTATAGAACTGAAAAATAAATTTCTTCTAACTTCTAGTACATTTCTAAAGGGCATAGTCATCATCATCACTTCAGATCACATGTTTTCACAATTTGTCTACTTACTTTTTTCAGTGACCTTCATTGACAGACATGAGCAAAAGACAAAATTGGTTCTTGAAAGACGGATTTCGTGTATGCAAAATCCTTTATCACTTTTTTTCATCATACCTTTTGTTATCCATATTTCTTTTCTAAGGAAATTCAGGCTGTCTTAATCTTACCTGAGTTATCAAATTTCTCACACTCAACTTCGCTCTGCTCTTTACTCACACTCCTAGAAAAGTCTAATATCCTTGCTATTGAAGTGTACTGTCATTCAGTAAGATAGATGATGGCTTCAGTTTTTTTGTTCATTGGTCTATTTTGAAATGAATGAGGGTACAAAAGTGCCCAAGTAAGTCTGGATCCAGAGGTGTTCTTTATATCACCCAAGCTGTAGATCTTTCAAATTATGTTAAAAAACTATTTATCTGTTTTCCTAATCATGTTCCTCAATAGATAATCATTTTAAAGATTTTATAATTAATAAGGATTCTCCTCTCTTTTCAATGATGTGAGTATCCTAGGCAACATGTTATAGTATTTTCAATTACATTATAAGATAATTTTTCTTTAGATTCATGTAACTTAGGAATTGTAACACATGTAAATATAAGTAAGAAACAAATAAAAGCAATTTTCAGCAGAGGGTTATATAACTTTTTAGATCTGCTGTCATCTCGATCTTGAAAATTAAGATGGCATCTAGAATGCCTGAAATATAGAAAGATATATTTGGTTTGGAAAGAAGGAACATGATAAACAGAGAAACTTATTTAACAAGTATCTATTATCTATTGATTTAGATGCTATTCATACATTCATTGTTCATTAACTGTATTAGTCCATTCTCACATTGCTGTAAAGGACCGCCCAAGACTAGGTAATTTATGAAAAAAAAAAAAAGTTTTAATTCACTCACAGTTCCACATGGCTGGAGGAGCCTCAGGAAACTTACAATCGTGATGGAAGGGAAAGAGGCACATCTTACATGGCAGCAGGTGAAAGAGAGAAAATATGTGTAGAAGGAAATGTCAGACACTTATAAAACCATTCGATTTCATAAGAACTCACTCCGTATTATTAGAACAGCATGGGAACACTGCCCCCATGATCCAATCACCTACCACAATTCTCTCCCTTAGTGTGTGGGGATTATGGGGATTGCAATTCAAGATGAGATTAGTTGGGGACACAAATCCTAACCATATAATTCCACCTTGTCCCCTCCCCCTCCCAATTCTCATATTTTAAAGCCAATCATGACTTCCTAACAGTCCTCCAAAGTCTTAGCACATTTCAGCATTAACTCAAAAGTCCAAGTTCAAAATCTCTTCTGAGACAAGGCAAGTCCCTTCTGCCTATAAGTCTGTAAAATCAAAAGCAAGTTAGTTACTTTCTAGATTCGATGACGGTATAAGCATTAGATAAATCTTCCCATTCCAAATGAGAGAAATTAGCCAAAATGAAGGGGCTGCAGGCCCCATGCATGTCCTAAATCCAGTAGCTCAGTCACTAAATCTTAAAGCTCTGAAAGGATCTCCTTTGACTTCATGTCTCACATCCAGGTCACACTCATGCAAAAGGTGGGCTTCCATGGTCTTGGGCAGCTTCACTCCTGTGGCTTTGCAGGGTATAGCCCGGTACACCACTGATTACTTTCCCAGGCTGGGGTTGAATGTCTGTGGCTTTTCCAGGTGCATGGTGCAGGCTGTCAGTGGTTCTACCATTCTGGGGTCTGGAGGGCAATGGCCCTCTTTTCACAGTTCCACTAGGTAGTGTCCCAGCAGGGACTCTGTGTGGGGGCTCTAACCTACATTTTTCTTCCATACTTCCCTAGCAGAGGTTCTCCATGAGGATTCCAACCCTGCAGCAAACTACTGCTTGAACATCCAGGAGTTTCCATGCATCCTCTGAAATCAAGTGGAGGTTCCCATACCTCAATTCTTTACTTCTGTGAACCTGCAGGCCCAACACTACATGGAAACCACCAACAACTGGGGCTTGCACCCTACGAAGCAACAACCTGAGCTGTACGTTGACACCCTTTAGCCATGGCTGAGACAACAAAGTGCTGAGTGCCAAGGCTGCACAGAGCAGCAGAGAGGCCCTGGGCCTCGCCCATGAAACCATTTTTTCCTCCTAGGCCTCTGAGCCTGAGATGGGAGGAGATGCCATGAAGGTCTCTGACATGCGCTGGTGATATTTTCCTCATTGTCTTGGTTATTAAACTCCTCATTACTCACGCAAATTTATGCAGCTGATTTGAATTCTTCCCCAGAAAAATAGGTTCATTATTTTCTACTACATGGTCAGGTTGCGCATTTTCCAAACTTACACACTCTGCTTCCTATGTAAACATAAGTTTCCATTTCAAATCATCTCTTTTTGAACACATTAGACTGAATGATTTCAAAATCAACCAGGTCACATCTTGAATGCTTGGATGCTTAGAAATGTCTTCTGCCAGATACCCTAAATCATCTCTCTCAAGTTCAAAATTCCACAGATCTCTTGGGCAGGGGCAAAATGTCTCCAGTCTCTTGGCTAAAGCATAGCAAAAGTAACCTTTACACCAGTTCCCAAGAAGTTCCTCATCTGCATCAGAGACCACCTCAGCCTAGACTTCATTATCCATATCATTATCAGCATTTTGGTTAAACCCGCTGAACAAGTCTAAAAAGTTCCAGTCTTTCACACGTCTGTATGTCTTCTGAGCCTTCCAAACTGTTCAAACCTTTGCCTGTTACCCAGTTCCAAAGTTGCTTCCACATTTTCAAGTATCTTTATAGCAGTACCCCACTACCTCGGAATCAATTAACTGTATTAGTTCATTCTCACATTGCTATGAATAACTGCCCATGACTGGGTAATTTATTTTAAAAAAGAGGTTTAATTGACTCACAGTTCTGCATGGCTGAGGAAGCCTTAGGAAATTTCCAATCATGGTAGAAGGGGAAGAGGCACATCTTACCTGGTGACAGGTGACAGAGAGAGTGTGTGAAGGAGGAACTGTCAGACATGTATAAAACCATCAGATCTCGTGAAAATTCATTCACTATCATGAAAACAGCATGGGAACACTGCCCCCATGATCCAATCACCTCCCACCAGGTCTCTCCCTGGACATGTGGGGATTATGGGGATTACAATTCAAGATAAGATTTGGGTGGGGACACAAAGCCTAACCATATCAATTTACATAGTGAATGAATATATATTAAATGTGAGTGATACGTTAGGCAATCAAACACTATTCTATAATATTTGGTGGGAGATGCATAAATACAGAACAAAACTTCTGCATTCAGACATTCATATTTAAGTCAAGCAAATAGTAAAAGATAATGATTAAAATACATATAATAGTATGTTGATGATAATTAGGGAAAAGGACAGAGAAGAGTGTATGTAAAATTGGAAAGTTTCACTTATAAATAGCATTGTTAGAAGAACCTTTGCCAATAAATGTTAATATTTGAATTAACGCAAAAAAATTAAATGGGGTATTAAGCCATGTAGATAGCTGGGGAAAGACTATTTCACTAAAGAGAAGAGCAAACAGGGTTGGGTTAATTTATGCAGTTTTTGAGTGGAAACCAGAGACTGACGTAGTAGGAAGTTAGAACAAGTGAGAGACAGAGAAGTAGGAAAAGGCCAAAGACATAGTGAAAGGTCAGTCCATGCAGTTACTTGCCTACCACTGCAAACTTTGCTTTTACTCAGAAGGACATGGAAATTCAATCAAGGACATTAAAAAGAGAAAGCCTAGTTTATATATGGTATTCTTTTCTGGCTGCTTCACTGAGAATAAATGATAAAAGAAGGGAAATTAAAACAAGAAGACACCTTGAGATACTATTGAATAATTTAGTGAGTATGTGATGGTAACTTGGACAAAATTCCAGTATTGAAGGTTAAATATATTTAGAAGCTAGAAGGAAAAAAAATGCTGGTAGGTTAACTACAGGTTATATAAGAAAGAGAAAAGTCAAGGATGACTGATAATAATTTGACTTACCCACAGAATAAATAGGATTTCTATCAGTCTAGATGAAAATGATGGCAGGAGGGACAGTAAGGGAAAAAAATAGTGCTCCCTTTTGGATTGCGGATGCTAGAGTGACCTAGGACTGTAGACCTTGAGTATGCAGTTGAATCTATGAGGCTGGAGTTCAGGGGAATGATTCAGGCTACAATAGAAATTTGAATTAATTTATTGATGCTATTACATGCGTGAGCTTTACAGTCCTCTTCAGTTAATACATCAGGAAGAAAAGGAATTAGCAAAAGAAACTGAGAGACTGAAGGTAAACTAGTAGAATTCTGTGTCCTGGAACTGTTAAGTTTCAATGTTTCAAGTAAGGCAAAAAATAAAAAAAAAAAGGACTATAAATTTTGCAATTTAAACATTACCTGTGACTTTGGCAAAAATAATTTCAGAGGAGAGGCGATTAAACCCTTGTTAGGTGGGGCTCAAGAAAAAACATCAGGAATAATTTGGAGCAAGCTAATATAAATGTCATTTTCAACGTGTACTTCTTGAGGAAAAAGAAGAAATAAACCCACAGATGTAGCTAAAATTATGTCAAAGAACATTTTTAGAAAAGAAAGGGAAAGAAATAAACCTATGTCTGCATGCAGTGGTAAAAAAGGTATAGAGGTAAACAATATGCACGATAAAGTAGATAAAACTTCTGGATCAGTATCTTTTGAGTAGATAACAAAGTACGGGATCTAGGCTGCAAATGAAAAGATTGGGCTTTGTTTGAAGCAAGGGGCAGTTCTTCCATAGTATCTCAAAGGAAAGAGCAGATGTATAGAACAGTCAGTCAAGGAGAGTAGATCAATGTGTGGGAGCTTTTAGACTTTTATTTATCATAAGGTTATCAGGTGAGAGTGAGAGAGTTAAAATAAGTATCAAGTATTTTGTTTGAAAATGCATTTATAAGACCCCTCTCCCTTTACATGCTAGTTACAGAAACAACCATCACTCAACTGTTGATTTTCCTTCTAATCTATCTCTGCTTAGTGACTGCCCAATATCTAGGAATAGTTTATGGAGAACTTTGGTATAATTAAAAAAATACACTTAAAAGCAGAGGGAATTAATGTCATTAACATTAAATATTTTTATTTTATTTATTCTATAATGTTTGCCAAATTACTTACACATTTTTATGCTTTATTTTTTATATGTAAAATGAAGACGAATATATTCAAATATATTCATTTCATATTTTTTAAAAATTGAAGGTGTCTGGAAAAATATACTAAACCTATAAACTGGCAAAAA
>NC_045437.1:25600087-25661878 GCF_002776525.5 Piliocolobus tephrosceles
ATGGTCTCGATCTCCTGACCTCGTGATCCGCCCGTCTCGGCCTCCCAAAGTGCTGGGATTACAGGCTTGAGCCACCGCGCCCAGCCGAGCCTACACTTTTAATTGGCTTTCTATTGAGACAGTTTCTCACTTGTCTTGAAGAAAAGACAAGTCTTAACGTTACTCTTATTGCTCAGTAAAATATTAACCAATGTTGTACCTTAACATTTCAATCTTAGTTTAACATTTTGTATCTTAGCTTACCCACTCTTAGCTTAACATTCCTTCATTAAATTACATATAGAGACCTCGCTTTTCAAAGGTCCTTTGAACAGGTTTTAAGCTGGTTTTTAGTTTCTTCATTAATCAATCAGGTAAGTACAATTTTAACGCTTGTCCATTTTATAATTACATGAGCTTTTAAAATTTTAAGATGTATAGTAATCTCTAGCTGAGTGTCTGACATGTAGAGGTAAGATTTTGATTTCCATTTCTCTGATGACTAGTGATGATGAGCATTTTTTCATACGTCTGTTGACTGCATACATGTCTTCTTTTGAGAAGTGTCTATTCATATCCTTTGCCCACTTTTTGATGGGGTTGTTTTGTTTTTTTTTTTTTCTTGTAAATTTGTTTGAGTTCTTTCTAGGTTCTGGGTATTAGTGCTTCACTTGCCTTCACAGCCCACTCTCATATCTATTTCAGTCATAGCTTTTAGCCTTTATAATTAAAAATATTAAAAATACAGTTGAGTATTTACAAATACAGTTGTAATATTATATCCTTTTACTATCCTAATAATTGGAGAGATTTACTTTGCACTTAGCAAATTATTGATAATTTCTCATGGCTAAATACTGCAAACACTTAAAGTGCACCTCTAATAGGAACTAGGGTTTGGTAAAAAGGTTGCTGAATTTTGTCTATGATAGAATTTTTTTTTTTGAGGCAGAGTCTTGCTCTGTTGCCCAGGCTGGTGTGCAGTGGCACGATCTCTGCTCACTTCACGCTCTGCCTCCGGGGTTCACCCCATTGTCCTGTCTCAGCCTCCTGAGTAGCTGGGACTTCAGGCGCCCACCACCATGTCTGGCTAATTTTTTAAATACTTTTGGTAGAGACAGGGTTTCACTGTGTTAGCCAGGATGGTCTTGACCTCCTGATCTTGTGATCAGCCTGCCTCGGCCTCCCAAAGTGCTGGGATTACAGGCATGAGCCACCGTGCCCGGCCAGTCTATGATAGAATTTGGTCAGAATCCTGGTTGAATTATTTAGATGGCTTGATTAGCAATTTTTTAAACCATAAAATAATGAAAATAAAAGTCCACAGCTTTGCCTGGTTGTGTGAAATAAAATACACAACACAGTTTCTGCTCTTTATAAATTCACTAGTATGTTGTTTGAATTCTAGAATTAATGCTCCAAAAGTATACATTTAACCATGCCTATCATGAGCCCTACATTTATTCTACTAAAATTCATTACTCATATCAGAACTAAATACCTTAGTTGGAGACTCCTAAACCTTTATTTTGAGAGTGAATGAAGCCCAGACTCATCGCCTTTATAATGTCAACAGCTCGACAACTAACATATATTCCAGCTCATCTCCTCCTTCTTCTGTGTAAGTACCTAGAATACATGCTCTCCCCATCTTCCATTTCAGAAAATCAAGTCATCCTCACTTTGCCTCTCTTTATGTACAATGCTGACATTAATATTTAATATTTTATCTTGCCTTGACATCAAGTAAAACTGGGAGAGTTTCAAATGCTCTAATTGCAAGTTTTCCACCTCCTTTGTCCTAATGGCTAAGGTTCCCTACTCAAATAACCATTTATAACAGAGACCAGACACATTGACTACTTATTCCTTAGTAGTGAACTTCAGTTCTCTGACAGCCCTAGAATTATTCAAGTCAGACATCCTCCCTCTTTATACTACAATGCCAGCTTCCTACATGCCCTACTTGTTTACTCTGGTATCCAGTGCAGTCTCCACATGGCCCTGTGTGGCAATGCCCACTTATCTCTGTCTGTGTGTCCTCTTACCTCTGGCTTTAAGTGTGAGTGTGGTAGTATCCTCTTGCCTCTAGCTGTGACCAGCAACAAGCTGTCAATCTCAATTGATCAGTGTTAGGTGTCATGCTTTCAGCCATCCCCTAACATATGTCAGGTATTTCTCCTTCACCAGTGGGATGAAAAGAGGAAAATAAAATACGTCTGTTTAAACATCAAGTTTTAGGTCTAACATTTAAGTCTCCAATCCATCTTGAATTAATTTTTGTGTAAGGTGTAAGGAAGGGATCCAGTTTCAGCTTTCTACTTATGGCTACCCAGTTTTCCCAGCACCATTTATTAAATAGGGAATCCTTTCCCCATATCTTGTTTTTGTCAGGTTTGTCAAAGATAAGATGGTTGTAGATGTGTGGTATTATTTCTGAGGGTTCTGTTCTGTTCCATTGGTCTGTATCTCTGTTTGGTACCAGTACCATGCTGTTTTGGTTACCGTAGCCTTGTAGTATAGTTTGAAGTCAGGTAATGTGATGCCTCCAGTTTTGTTCTTTTGGCTTACAATTGTCTTGGCAATGCAGGCTCTTTTTTGCTTCTATATGAACCCTAGAAGGAAACCTACACAATACCATTCAGGACATAGGCATGGGCAAGGACTTCATGTCTAAAACACCATAAGCAATGGCAACAAAAACCAAAACTGACAAATGGTATCTAATTAAACTAAAGAGCTTCTGTACAGCAAAAGAAACTACCATCAGAGTGAACAGGAAACCTACGGAATGGGAAAAAAATTTTGCAATCTACTCATCTGACAAAGCACTAATACCCAGAACCTAGAAAGAACTCAAACAAATTTACAAGAAAAAAAAAAAAAAAAAAAAAAAACAACCCCATCAAAAAGTGGGCAAAGGATATGAATAGACACTTCTCAAAAGAAGACATGTATGCAGTCAACAGACGTATGAAAAAATGCTCATCATCACTAGTCATCAGAGAAATGGAAATCAAAACCACAATGAGATACCATATCACACCAGTTAGAATGGTGATCATTAAAAAGTCAGGAAACAGTCCGGGTGCAGAGGCTCACGCCTGTAATCCCAGCACTTTGGGAGGCCAAGGCGGGTGGATCACAAGGTCAAGAGATTCTGCCTAACATGGTGAAACCTCATCTCTACTAAAAATACAAAAAATTAGCCGGGTGTGTGGTGGGCACCTGTAGTCCCAGCTACTTGGGAGGCTGAGGCAGGAGAATGGCGTGAACCTGGGAGGCAGAGCTTGCAGTGAGCCTAGATCGCATCACTGCACTCCAGCCTGGGCGACAGAACGAAACTCCATCTCAAAAAAAAAAAAAAAAGTCAGGAAGCAACAAGTGCTGGAGAGGATGTAGAGAAATAGGAACACTTTTACACTGTTGGTGGGACCAAAAACTAGCGTGACCATTGTGGAAGACAGTGTTGTCATTCCTCAAGTATCTAGAACTAGAAATACCATTTGACCCAGCCATCCCACTACTGGGTATATACCCAAAGGATTTTAAATAATGCTGCTATAAAGACACATGCACACACACGTTTATTGCGGCACTATTCACAATAGCAAAGACTTGGAACCAACCCAAATGTCCATCAATGACCAACTGGATTAAGAAAATGTGACACATATACACCATGGAATACTATACAGCCATAAAAAAAGGATGAGTTCATGTCCTTTGTAGGGACATGGATGCAGCTGGAAACCATCATTCTCAGTAAACTATCACAAGAACAGAAAACCAAACATAGCATGTTTTCACTCATAGGTGGGAATTGAACGATGAGATCACTTGGACACAGGAAGGGGTACATGACACACCAAAGCCTGTAGTGGGATGGGATGAGGGGGGAGGGATATCCTTGGGAGATATACCTAATGTAGATGACAAGCTAATGGGTGCAGCACACCAACATGGCACATGTATACATATGTAACAAACCTCCACGTTGTGCATATGTACCCTAGAACCTAAAGTATAATAAAAAACAAAAATCAAGTTTTTCCTCATTTTCCCCTCATTCCTTCATTTGTCCATGTAGCCATCCATTCATCCATCCTTTCGTCCACCCATTCATCTACTCATTCATCCATCCATCCTTCCTTCCATCCATGCATCCACTTATTCACCTAATAAATACTTAATAATAATTTTTAGAATCTATTCTATTAATTCCTATAAGCATCTGAAAAATATTCATTAGTAACTAATTATGTTCAATATTGCAATTTGATTAAAATGTTAAAATTATTTCTAAATTATTTCCTAAACGTATCTTTTTTCCAACTTCTTTACAAGTTTACACTAATTCAGTCTTGATACATTTTAATATTGTAATTTAAAAAATATAAAGGCAAGGAAAGAGGGAGAATGCTGACTACTCATAACCTATTACTTGTTTTAGTCACATGTTTATATGCATTTATTTATTCAATTTATTTTTATTGAACCCCTACTTTTAGCCAAGGATTGTTATAAGTTTTGAGGATAGTGCAGTGAAGTCAAAGCAAAACAGAATATAACACAACCAAAATGTAAAATAAAACAAACAAACAAAAATCACTGGTGTCGTGACACATTCTAATGGTAATAAAGAGATAGAATGCAAGCAATAAACCATCAATAAAAATATTGTTGTAAATATGAAAACAATCTAGCTAGAATTTTCTCAAATTATGCAAGTAAAGAACAGGAGACCAGGAAGTATGGGACAGAGTGAGCTGGTGGCAAGACTTAACAGATTATGAGGCCAGAGAAAGAACCAGTGGCTAGAACATATTGGTTATTGGGAGCAGAGTAAAGTCTTTAGTCCTCAGAATGGTGAGAATCCATTATAGGGGGTTAGCCAAGAAACAGTCATGAATATATTGGTGTTTAAAACGGAACTATGCACCCTCTGATAGAGAATAGACAGCAGGAGAAAAGATAAAGGTAGGGAGACAAATTAGGAAGCTACTATAATAATCTAGGTGAAACAGGATTGAAATACAGAGATTATTATTGAATTACTCTAACACAAATGTAGAGTTTATGCAACAAAAATGATTCAATTTCATAAATATGTTTAGGGATTTTCTTTCTATTGTTAGCATTGGAAACACTGCTCTATTATCCTATCTATATATGTAAAATATTTATTACTATTCAAAAATAAACAAAGAGCAATAGTAAAACAATTAGTTAATTTTACTCAGGAAGTTTAAGATTTCCTACTGAATGTAAGTTAAAAATACTACAATGCAAAAATGCATGTTTGCTTCATTTACTTTGAAATATTAAGTGGCTTGTTAGCATAATTGCCACTTATGATCCCTGAAGGCTTTTCTTGTTAAATGATACTAAAATATTCACTGCACTTGGATTCAAATTTACAGAACAAACTATTATTGGGAAATCTCTGTTTATATATACAAAATAGTGATACAAACAGTTAATAACCAGAAAATTAGCTTAATTGTCTATATTATCTCTCTATTGGCCTTTAATAGGATATGAGTAAAATCTTTGACCAACCTCCCTTGACCAACACACATGAAAAATAAATAGATGTTATCCTATGACTTGAATTTCAATTCATCTACAGTTTATTTCCTGAACAAGAACTACATTTTAGACTTGCATACCTCTTTTGAGATTATAAAGGTAACATATTTAATAAGAAACAAAATGAATACTTTCAATAATAATGTTTCTTTTTAAAGGAAGAATAGTATTTTACTAATGCTTATAATATTCTGACAAAAAGCTATTTCCTCATGAGGCTATTCTAAAAACATACATAGTCTCTGCTCTATGGGAATTAGCCTGCTTGTGATAACAAGTATGCCATATAAATGTATATTTGCTCTTGTAGTATCATGATGCAATAGCTATGGGCACCTTAGGTTGGAATTTCTTCTTGGGTGAAAACCATAATGTTTATTTCAGTTCAAAATTTTATTTTGCACTGTGAAAGGAATTAAAAGTCATATTTAAAGCACACATTAAGTAGTTTTATCGGCAGTCATAAACTCACACAAGAACCTTTGGAATCAGCAGCTTCAATAATTTTTATACAAGGCAGCAGCCCAACAACATGAATGCCAATTTTGCTTTGTTGACAACATGCTCATTTAATTTCAATCTCTGACTCAGATGTCTTCAAAATGTAATTTTTAAAAAAGAGTTTGGGAAGAATTCAATGGAATAAACTAAAATCTTATAGTCATATGTGTGAGAAAAATACATTATTTAAAAATTATTATATAAATATGCTACAATAATCTTATTGAAGCATAATCAAAGTTATGTATTAGCCTTTCTTAAACTCTGTTGTCCAAAAGCAAAGAATGAAAATTAAGTATTACTATTTAGGCTTCAGAAATTTAACACTGGTTGCTTATCATTTTCCTAGTTGATATGTTAAATTAATGTTATATCCTTTACATTTGATTATCACATGATAGAAGATAGAAACAATACAAAAATAGAGAAAAAATTATCACTTTTATAAAAATAAAAATGGCTGGGCACGGTGGCTCACATCTGTAATCCCAGCCCTTTGGGAGGCAGAGGCGGGTAGATCATGAGGTCAGGAGATCGAGACCATCCTGGCTAACCCGGCGAAACCCCGTCTCTACTAAAACTACAAAAAGTTAGCTGGGGTTGGTGGCGGGCGCCTGTAGTCCCAGGTACTCGGGAGGCTGAGGTAGAAGAATGGTGTGAACCCAGGAGGCGGAACTTGCAGTGAGCCGAGATCGCGCCACTGCACTCCAGCCTGGGCAACAGAGTGAGACTCCATCTCCAAAAATAAATGAATAAATAAACGAATAAATAAATAAATAAATAAATAAATAAATAAATAAAATAAAAATAAGAGGTTTATAAATAAAATAGGTAGATAATACTTGTCTGCCATTTATCAAGCAAGTACATTGCTGTGAACAATACTTCAGATATTTATCTCTCAAAATCTCATTTCAGTAAAAAAGATAAAACAAGCTTTGGTTTCCAAAACGTGAAAGAAACAAGAACATACCATTTACCTTGCTATTCATTACATTCCTAAATCTGATATGGACTTCAAGATGCTTCTATAACACCAACTACTATTTATCCAGTGTTTAAATATTAACCCAGAGTTAAATCATAGAGGACATGGTTGATCCTTCATTTGTTATAATACTTTTATCTTGGAACACTTTTGTACATTTTTCCTTTTCAAATTCTGCTTCCCCCAACTGCCCCAGAATGGGAATCTCCCTCTGTTATCCAGGCTGAAGTGCAGTGGCAGGATCTCAACTCACTGCAAGCTCCGCCTCCTGGGTTTAAGCAATTCTCCTGCCTCAGCCTCAAGAGTAGCTGGGACTACAGGTACGCACAACCACGCCCAGCTAATTTTTGTATTTTTTAGTGGAGATGCGGTTTCACCACGTTGGCCCGGCTGGTTTTGAATTCCTGACCTCAAGTAATCCACCCCCGCCCCAATCTCCGAAAGTGCTGGGATTGCAGGCATGAGGCACTGCACCTTGCCAAATTCTGCTTTTCGAATCCACTAAAATTCCCATTTTAACTTCTAAGAACATGTCTTTTAAGAATAGTTAACTTTTTCTGTGCTGGCAAATTATCATTCTTCTACCTTTACTAGAACACCGGTCTTTGCACCCAGCATGCAGCACATATTCTGTTTTTGTTGCCATAATAATTTATTTTAGATTATAAACTACTTGGAAGTTGGCTTTGTATTGCATTTAGCACTTGGATTACTCTCATAGCTTCGATATAATCACTAGTCTTGCAAAAACAAGAATTTAATTTACAATACATCTCTTGCATGACACTAAAATGTAGATAGGTCTGTCCATTGCTACAATGACATTTAGAATCCTTAGAAGAAACATACTTTGAACAAGTGTTGTTACAAGTATGGTGTAAAATGAAACAGTGATTTCATAAAATAGCAATTCCTAACATACATAACATACCTAAGACTGGGGAAAGGGAAAGGTAAATAATATATTTAAGTAGATAATAAGTCCTCAATGAATTGCTTTTAATTAAGTTCCATTGATTATAATGCTTAATATTTTTTCTTTTAAAGATTATACACATATTGTTATATTACATTGGGGAGCAGAAATGAAACGTTAATAACAAATAACTTGTAAGCGTATAAAGGGTTCTGGTAGATGATAGTCCATATCCAGCAGTTGTATTTTTATAGATGGAATATATTTTTGTATTTGAGAAATGTTTTAATTTTAGGTTTGAATAAATTGAAGAAACTATAGGAGAAAGACAAACACAAACGTTTGAATCAAATAATTATTTTTCTGCTTTTGCAAATGTTTATTGGTTACTTTTAATTTGTTATTTTTGTATTTAATTATAATTCTGTCATTTAGTAATCTCAATTTCCCCATACACCACTGTTTCACTAATATACTAGGCCTTAGATGTACTCACATTGCAATGGGCTGGCCATAATTAGTTATGTAATTTATTTTCTAATTACTGACACTATTCATACTGTTGATGTTATAGATGGCAACACAGCTCTGAACCTACCTGACTGGGAGAAATAACAATCTTTACTATATTGCACTCTGCATTTAACTTAATGAAAATTTTGTCACATAAGAAAATAAAGCAAATATGATATGTTCTTTGCATAAAATAGTTCCATTTTTAAAACAGAGACTACTATAATTTGTTGCAAAGACCAAAATTAAGATTTTTTTCTTCTCTCAAATGCTAGAATTCTGTGAAATGTATAGACATTGAATTTATAACTCTATACTGACATTCATATATCTGGAAATTATTTAGTAAACATTGATCCAGCCATGTATTAGGCATAGCTGATGTAAAGATGGAAGAAATAATTTTTGTCTTCTATGAGTTTATGTTATTGTGAGAAAGCAGCAACCATCACAACAAACATGAATCTATTGAATGCCTGACCACGTTGGTGATGTAGGAAAAATATGTAACCCCTCTAACGTCTTTGACGTATAACTGTCCTCTTCCTTCAGCAACGTAGCTCTCCGGTACTCAAACTGAGGGATATTCCTCTAAGTATTTCACTAGCCTCTTACTCTTGTGTTTCCTTTCTTTCATATTACCAAGCAGAAGATATCTTCATATGGTATGTTATGTAGTTTGGACCATAAAATGTATTCTTATGAAACCTATAATTTTACACCAAAACCAACTCTTACAACTTTGTTCCTGCTTGTGAAATCAAGAGCCAGAATTTAATTATCTTTTTTTTTGTTGATGTTTCTCAAATGATTCTTCATTTGTGGTATAAATGAAACAAAAGGAGAAAAGAAAAACATGCATAACTTAATACTTCACAAGTTTTTATATAAGTATATAATACAAAAACCTATTCACTAGCTTTTATTTCTCATTTTCTTATAAGTCTGTTGGAAAATCATCTGTTCATATTCCCAAATACCTGCTTTGCATTTGATATCCCAAAGTCACACAATAAATAAATCGTAGGTGTTCAAGACAATGTAAGTCAACAGAACCAATGAATGAGACTGAGAATAGAACAACAAAAAAAGTCCTGCTTTCCAAATGATTGAAGACCACTAAAGTACCTTCCTGTTAGTCTAGGTCACACCACCCCTTAAAAATCAATGGTACGGTACATCCGCATACTAAAATCACCCTTCACTACCTCTTCATGGTTCCACCATCAGACTTAACATCCTACTATTCTAGAGATTACAACAGCCACATACAACCTGTTGCTCTCTCTCTCTCTCTTCAGTCATTCCCTTTAGCTCATCCAACAGTTACCACACTTTTCTCTAAGTTTCAGGTCTGCCTTATGGGAATTCAATTTGAAAACTAGGAAAAATATTTCCAAAACTGTCTCTGGACACTGGTCTCAATTGAAAAAAAAAAAATGCTTTTACCCAGAGAATAATATTACCTCTGCAAATATGCAAGTGAAAAGTTTTCCTTTTTGCTTTACAGTTTGCTTTGTAGTTCTCAAAATCCTTGTATTTGAAGTTAGTGTAGGTCCCCTCCTTAATCCTCAGTGTTACTTCCTTAACATGTTTTCTGCTTCCAGTTATACAACCATAAACATAGTAAGGAAAACAAAAAATATTTTCCCTAAATTGCACCCTATGGGATGCTCTTTTCTGTCTTCTTTTTTTCTTTTCAATGTATTCAACTCTGATCTCTCCCTATCATTTTTGGTAAATAATAGTAATTGACAATCAGGCTTCTTCTCTACCTGAAATCATGACATGGCTCTAATAGGATTACGTATCCATATTAATAAACATTGATATATTTCACCTAAGTTGTTTCTTGATCTGCATACCACTGGTCTTTTCTTCCTCTTCACCATAGACAGATTTCTATGAGTATGCCCTGGTCTTCTTGATAAAACTGATCACTTAAAAATAAGTAATTAAAACATCCCCTCAAGTATCCTTTTCTGATCAGCTATTCTCACAACACATTCAATCACCAATTTCTTCTCCTGTTTTCACTCTGAGTGATTGTGATTGCGAATTCTTTGGTTCGTAAATGTTATAACAAATTCCCAAATCCCTGGGACTGATTATTCCTTCCTCTTTTCTGTCTTATTTATTAAGAAAAATACAAGCCAACAACAGTTTTCTGTGTGAGACACAAAGACATATTTTTTTCCTCATTAAGATCAATATTCCAATTGTAAGTGAACTCGGGCTATAAAATTTGTTTGGTTTTACAGAAATTGTGTGGTGAATGGTGTATGTGGTCTCTGCTGGTGGCCAAGGTGCTGTGGGTCACAGAAAATACACATACACATATATTTATATATGTATATACATTTATATATTATATATACACATTTACTTAAATAATGTAAAAGCATCATATCTAACTAAGGAAGAATATTCTAGAGTTGCATGAATTTAAACTTGTTGGATGGTACAATATGTAATGTCAATTAACAAAACAAGGTAGGTCTTTAGAAGACTCTGTAGGCGGGGCGCAGTGGCTCACGTCTGTAACCCCAGCACTTTGGGAGGCCCAGGCAGGCAGATCACAAGGTCAGGAGATCGAGACCATCCTGGCTAACCTGGTGAAACCCTGTCTATACTAAAAACACACAAAATTAGCCGGGCGAGGTGGCAGGCGCCTATAGTCCCAGCTACTCGAGAGGCTGAGGCAGGAGAATGGCGTCAACCCGGGAGGTGGAGCTTGCAGTGAGCCGAAATCCTGCCACTGCACTCCAGCCTGGGTGACAGAGTGAGACTCTTTCTGGGGGAAAAAAAAAAGACTCATACTTAAGAATATATCTTAGAAGCATTCAGCAAACAAATACATTGAATTTAGTTAACTATATGATGTTAAATATATTAGTATTTCAAATCAAGAACTTTCCCTACAAAGGACGCAAACTCATCCTTTTTTATGGCTGCATAGTATTCCATGGTGTATATGTGCCACATTTTCTTAATCCAGTCTGTCACAGATGGACATTTGGGTTGATTCCAAGTCTTTGCTATTGTGAATAGTGCCGCAATAAACATACGTGTGCATGTGTCTTTATAGCAGCATGATTTATAATCCTTTGGGTATATACCCAGTAGTGGGATGGCTGGGTCATATGGTACATCTAGTTCTAGATCCTTGAGGAATTGCCATACTGTTTTCCATAATGGTTGAAATGCAGCTGGAAACCATCATTCTTAGCAAACTATCACAAGAACAGAAAACCAAACACCGCATGTTCTCACTCATAGGTGGGAACTGAACAATGAGATCACTTGGACTCGGGAAGGGGAACATCACACACTGGGGCCTATCATGGGGAGGGGAGAGGGGGGAGGGATTGCATTGGGAGTTATACCTGATATAAATGATGAATTGATGGGTGCTGACGAGTTGATGGGTGCAGCACACCAACATGGCACATGTATACATATGTAACAAACCTGCACATTATGCACATGTACCCTAGAACTTAAAGTATAATAAAAAATAAATAAATAAATAAATAAAAATAAAAACAGCCCTCAAAAACTAAAAAAAAAAAAAGAAATAAAGAACTTTCTAAATAAACCTCATTATTCATCTTGATGAAATGTGTTTATTTTCTCAAAACATTTTGTTTTACTGCTTTATAATTTATAAAATTATGTTGTTTCATGGTTACCCTTGCCCCCATCATTTCTATTTCGCTGTAGCCAATTCTCTCATTCACATGCGTAAATATGTACTGAAAAATTCTGAGCCATAAAAAGTATAAGATTATTAAAATGTACACATAGTTTTAAAAAGTGCTCTAGATTGGCTAATTTGTCAGTCACCACAGCTTTTCCATTTGCAGATCTCAGCAAATCATATGCAAATGGCACATGATCTATTTTCATGAGTAAATAACAAATGCAATGTGATCTGTAAGAATTTATTACTCCTCCTCCAAATCACCTTAATATTATCCTTAAGTATTTCAAAGTTTGCAAAAATAAATTTCTTTTGAATCATAGAGCTGACATCACAAGAACATGAATAAAACCTGCAGTAGATTAAGTAAAGGCCACAGAAAGTCCCAAACTTGTCTGTAAGATCACTTTTCAGCTTTCACTGTCATTTGCCTGTCTACAGAGATTGCTGTTAAAATGCAGAAGATCAATCTAGTCTTTAGACAATATTACGTACTTTTTAACATATATTAGTTGATTTAATACATGCAAAACACTCAAAAGCACGCATAAATTAAATCTATAGTAATAGGAAAGGCTGAATACTTTCAAAATAGTACATATTTTTATCATTTCATGTTTTATCTCAACAAAGTTTTGAATACATATATTTGTTTGTCACTGTTGTATGCTGTGCTGACCCAAAATAAAAGTCTATGAATATTTCTTCAAAGGGCTGGTAATCTTGAGAGAGAGATTGATTGATTTATGACACAAATAATCACAACAAAATAAGCAGGGGACATTTAGTGGATGCATTCCTTAAGTCAAATATTTATAATATTCCTTTAATTTAGGTACAATTATGATCCTCATATCTCAGAGGAAGGAATTGAAGCTGAGAGATCTTGCTCAATGTCTTACAACTGCAGAATGACAAATCTGGGACTCCATGCAATTCATGTAGAATATTAAAAATGCACACACAATAAACATATGTATAATAACAAGGTGCCACTGGGGTGTGTGAAGAACCAGCTATGAGGAGGGCTTATGGTGTATTAGGTTAAGACAGGACAGATTCTCAGAAATGTCATACAGTAAGCTAATTAATAGAAGAGATAATATTGGTAAAAGGGTCCCAGACTGAAGAAACAGCCATGAGAAAGCTGTTGTAGAGAATGTCAAGGAGCTCGAAGTTATTGGAGTATGGAAGTGGAAAAAATGAAGGAAAAAGAAAAGGGAAAATTCTGCTAGAACTGTATTTCAAAGGCTCCATCTGCTAGATCAAAAAGTGCGGGTCTTCTTTGAAGACAACAGGAAGCCCTGAAGTGTTTTGTTTCAATGGACGACATTGTCACATTGGCATTTTAGATGTTCAAGGTGGCATCTTTTGTGAGATATTTTGAGAGGGCTAAGATGAGAGAAAAAAGAGAAACCTTCAGAAATCATTGCGGGTAGACCTGTTGAGAGTTATAATATAACATGAGTATGCAATTGACAAAATGTAGAAAAATGGAGGGATTGTGGATAAATTCAAAGATTAACACTAGAAAATGTGAATCAACATGTGTACTCATAGAATAGTCATTAAGGATAATTTTAGACTTTATTTTTTACATGATTTAATGCTAAGTTCTCCAACCCAGATTAAGGCTAAAATGACAGGTAAACGATACGGAATTTCGGGAAGAAAAAAAACTCTTTCTTCTGAGTTGGAAGAACAAGAAAAGAAGTGACATTTAAGGAAAATAATAATCTATACCTAGAAATGGTGACATTATTGTGAGCAAAGGGCATATAATATCTGAGCAACAACTGGGTGATGACATATATTCAGGAAATATAGTACACAAGGTTTTTAGTAATGGGAACCAGAAATAAGGACTGGGTCGAGATAATGATGTCGAAATGCATTGAATGTAATTAATGAAGATGCATCTACCTGCTAAGGGGAGGCTCACATCCAGTTACTTGTTCCAGATTGTGCATTTTCTTGCAATTAATTTTTTGCCTTTGAAAATGTTTAACTTCTAAACATAATTTTGACATACACATAAAGATGTAATTTAAACTTTTCTAGAATGAAGAAGAAAATAAAGATCACCACAATAAATATTTAAAATATTATTTGCATTCCTTATGGTAGGCTTAAAATTTACCATTTAGGCATAAAAGTATAATTTGTAATAGACACATGTAATACCCCCGGTGACAGAAACAGGCTGTAATGCTAGAGAATAAGAGAGGATTAAGAGACTTCAGATTCTGGCAGTAGGGAGACCCACTGCGATGCATTATTCACTGATTGTCTAACTGGGAAGGTGACATTTAGACTGAACACTTGAAAGATAAGAAGGATTCAGTCAAGTGAAGACTGGAGAGACAAGCCCTTTCAAGCAGCCACAAGAGTATGCACTAGAGCAGTCAAGAGGAAGAGAGCTCCAATTGCTTGTAGGAGAGCAAACGGCCCACTAAGTACAGAGCAAGGCACTGAAGATCAAAGGTAAAAGTAGAAGTTTGGAAAAACAGGGTAGCAATGAAGTGGAGTCTATATCTGATGTAATTTTCAAGTTTATGGTATAAGATATGAGAGGGATAAGGTTCTTAGAAATAGTGTCTTAGATTTAAAATTAGTAAAGAGGCAGAATCAGTATAACTTTACACACAAAGAAATTAAAAATCATCTATCGATATCATAGTGATGTCCAAGGCAGACGCTGCTTATTCTCAGCATCAATCATATCTTTTTTATTTAGTTTAAATTATTATCCTTTTTGCTTTCTAGATTTTTAAAGGAACAATTATGAATCGTCTTATCTCCTAAGGTATGACTTACGCAAGTCCTTATCCTCAGGCAGGTGAGCCAGTAACATTTAAGATTCATTGCTACAGCAAGAATTCAGATAGAAAAGTCAAAGAAGAATGAGCTTTGACTGAAAAGAAATGATGGAGATATAGCAATTTTACTTTTTGAAATTTCTAAGTAGTACTTCTACAGAATGTATGGCCATTTTAGATATTGCCATTATTCTTCTAGAATAATAGTTTCTCAAAAGATTGTTTTAAAGTTGGGATGGGCTCTGATAAAATTGCCAAAAACCACATTTCAAAATCAATATACACTCGTAATCTAAAATTTAATATTCTCACAATATATTCATCAATTTCCTATTTGCAAATGATGAGCTTCTTGCAGTTTAAAAGTTATAATTAAATCTCAGTTCCCTAATATGTATTGACTTTATGAAATTCTACTGCTGGGTATGACAGCTAGGGAATAATTTTACTTTTAAAAAATAGTTTAAATGTAATGTTTTTTAAGATGTATTAGAGCTTTAGGCTTGCTAAAATTCCTGTAAAATTTTCTTTAAATAAACTGGATCATGGCATTAAAACAATACTCTGCATTTTAATAACATAATCAAGAATATGGGTTTTATTTTCTTCAATAATAATCCCAATTTCTTTTAGACACAATACACTTCATAAACTTTGGTATAAACTTTTGATGTGAAATGCTTATTATGCATATGTCAGTTACATTAAGTTCAACTCTGTTGAAGTAACAAATTCTATCAAATAAGCATCATTTGAAGTTAGTCAACAACTTTTATAAGAGAGAGCATAATTTATATTGAGATGTTAAATATCCTTATGCTAGATGTATTTCATTCAACAATCAACAGTTTTCTCATTAGCATGTTAGATAAAATATTTGATATTGGTTAAACAAGTGTCTTATTAATTAGCATAATGGATATTAGAAATGAGTTTAAAGGTTTGATTATAAATGTTTAGGGAATACAAAATAGCCAAAGTAGTTTAGAAAACTCTTTCCTCTAACTTTCACAAATAGGGTATATAAATCTACCTGAATGGATTTACTGAACTCCTAGGGAAAGTACCTTAATTGGTCCTGTATCAAGCCTTTTGTTTAAGAGGATTTCAGATCCATGTTTTATGAGTGTGGGGGGAATCTGTAATCATTGTCTCAGGCTGATATCCTAACCTGAAATTATTCATTAAAGAGCTTAAAAGAGCTACTGGAAACACAATAAATATTAAAATTATTATTTGATATTATAATAAATTATTTGTATCAATGATTTAAAATAAAGTTGATATCATTTTATTAACAACCCTGCTAAATACAAATTAGAAGTCTATTGCATAAACATTATGAAAACAGACACAACCTCGTGTGAATTTTCTATTCCTTACACGTATAATTTTGTATTTAGCCCACGTCTTTAATTCTCTTTATATTCTACTCTCACTCTGCTGTTTTTCAGTTACTATTTTCACAGAAATAATCAGCCTCCTGCCTACAACAGCATGAACCAAAATGCTATAGGGCAGATTTACTTGACTTACATTAAATTTAAAGTCTACAAATAACAAAAAACAAACAAAATGAAAAAAATTAAAACCCAGCACATTACCTGTTTTTCAACACATATAAATTTTGAAAGCAAAAACCCTTCTAAGGCTAGTAGAAATCAGAATAGCAATTACCTTTGAGGCAGCTGGTTATGAATGAAAACAGGCTCCAGGGGTATTTGGCTTTCAGCTTATGCTCTATTTCTTAATCAAACTACTGGCTACATGGATGTGTTTTCTTTGTGAAAATTTATCAAGCTGTATCCTTAGGATTTTTGGTATGTATGGATATTAATTAAAATGTTTAAAATTGAGGAAAAAATGTAAGGTGGAAAATAACTGACTTCAAACTGTGGGCTCGTGTGACACTATAAATTCAGAAGAATATAAGAGTAATTCGTAAAATGTAAAAAGTAGAGAGTTGAACTCAAGATAATAAAATGGAAATTTCTAGAAGTAAGAAACAGACAGGTGTGTGTGTGTGTGTGTGTGTGTGTGTGTGCACGTATGCATGTGCATGAGAGGATATCCATCCCTCAAGGTTTTAATCCAGGAACCTGAGTTTTACTTTTTACTTCCTTTGCCTTTACTCTTCTTAGCCAATCTACTGCTGTGTCTCTCTAATGTTCATCTTTAATATCTCTTCATATCTCTATCCACTTCTCTTTACCCCACATCATTTCTCAGGCATGCGACTCCAATTGTGCAGGAACTGGAACTGGGATTGTTTAGGAACAGCAATGTGTTTAACAATCTACATTCTTGCCTCTCACTGACCCATTCTTAATATACAAATGAAATGACAACTACAAAATGTAAGTCTAACTATGTTGCTAAAATATATTCAATAAAGCTTATGGCTCTTAGTATGTAGCCACAGTCTTAATGACGACTCATGGTTGTCCTTTCATTTCATAAAATCATTCTCTTTCCCAGTTCCAGTAGTACTGGCCTTCTTTCATTCTTTTGGAGTTACCTTATTTTACACTTTCTTTACCAGTACTACTTCCTCTGTTTGGAAGATGCTCCAACTCCATCTCACTTGAAAAATTTGTTTTTACTCTTCACGTAGGCTCTTGGTCACTTTTCACTTCCTAATTGTCCTTACTTCAGGTTCTGGGCTGAGGCAGAGAGCAAGAGAACAGATTCTGACAGTTTCTGACAGAAGATATTTTAATTTTACACTCAAAAACAGAGTAATTGAGTAAATAATAATTTTTTAAAAACTAGCTTTGGGTTTTTGTGGGGCATCCAGGAGTTGAGCTTAAAACACTGTTAGTCACTTGGATTCAATAAGTCCCAATTTTAATTATAGGGCTGCAATGACATTTTGAAATTCTGGAAAATAGTAATGTAGAGCTAGCATATTCCAGAAAATTCTGGGTTTTACTTTTCTTGGTATACATTTAAATGACATGCCAAGAGATTCTTTTGAATAAGGCTAAAAGAAATATACCCAGTAATATTATTTAAAGTATCGTTGAATATTTCTGCTTCAAATATACCTGAATTTCTTTATGAATCCCTCAAACTTTACTAGGTTATGCTTCATTAACATACAAACCCCAAATCGAAGATATATACATAGAAATATTTTATTTTATTTTCTCATATTACATGTTGACTGTGGTACCGATTTACCTGTTTTCTTCATGGGAAGCAAATTCAGAAAACAACCCATTTGAAGAACATGCTACTTTTTTTGCAGCCAGGAAAAAGGACCATTATCATAAATGCCTTTTAAAACTTTTGCCTACAAATGACAGTGATCACTTCTGTTTGTATTTTATTGGTTATGTCTGTTAGTCTTCCCAGTGGAAGAGGCAGATGTGTAAGGTGATACTGACATGGAATCACATAAAAAGAAACAGCGAGTCTATTGACAGATGACTACAGTATAACATATTTCATTCTGCAAGATTTGGGTCTCTAATTTGGAAAAATACGGGAGATGCTTGGAAGAGGAAATCACAATTCTCCACACATTGGTTCAATCTTAACTTTGACTTGCCAGTTCTGAATTTATTGATTGATTGTTAGATTTTTTAACAGAGATATCAGTTTCATGAATTGCCAATCTACTTAATTCAAAGGGAAGACATGGTCACATAATCAAACATGGTTAAATCACCATCACAAGTCCATTTTAATTAGTGCAACTCTCACAAGCCTCTTCTGCACCCAGAATGTGCTAATAAGTATTTCCACAAAGGTACAAACTTTGCCCCACTGAAAGAATGTATCAGATCTTTGGTAATGGGAATCTTTTCTGGATCATCTTGAAGATCAGAAGGGGTCAATTTGAGCATAACAAACATAATCTTTTCTTCTGAAATTTTTATTTTCCGCAATATTTACAGTTCCTCAATACAGGATAATGTACCTGTTATGCAGGGGTACTAAAATTTTGATCTACCTTAGTCCTTGTGTAGCTGGTAAGGGCTGGGGCCCTGAACTGGTCTTTCAGAGCTATGAGTAGTTTTTCTACTTTGTCTAAAACGTCATAAATACATTATGTTTTATTATTTGATATTTTTGAAAGTTCTTAATAAATACAGATCTTGACTATACCAAGGCATTTCTATGTTTTTCTTTATCATCTGTACATTAAAAACAGGTGTGGATTAACCAATAGACCTTATAATAGAACGTGTAATTTGCCAACCTACCACATCAAAATTGGTATGTGATTTCCAGGTAACCTCTCACAGTCCTGGGAAGTTAAAAGTGTGGAACGTATGCTTCTCTACTGTCATGGAATAACCTTGTTTAGTTCCTAATTTTAGCTAATGATTTTGTAATTTATTACTGTGTATGTGTGTGCATGTGTGGGTTTGGGTTTTCTTCTGCCTGGAAAACACTGCCCAAACCAGCCGCTTAGATCCTTCTTCACTATACTCTCCTAAGGTTTGACTCAATGGACCCTTGCTTCCAAATGATCACAGTTAATAATTAAAATATTTTCTTCACCTCTGGGTGCCATGGTTAGCTAATTCATTATCCTGGCATATGAACAAGGTATTTATAATTTTCTGCCTTATCTGAATTATTTCTTAATCCCCACATTCCCATAGAGTTCTCTTGTCCACAATCCACTACTTAATAGCAACTTTATCTACCAAGTGGGATAATGAATTACAAATAATAAGATGTGATCTCAAATGTTTTAGAAAAGTAAACAAGGGAAAAATAATTAAAAGTAAGTTGAAAGGCCTATTTGAAAAACAAACGGAGAGTCATGGAGGTATCAAATTCCAGGGAGAGGTAGTAGCAGTCACAGTAAAAGCCAGTCAACCAAATTTCATTTGTGTGAAATGGAAATTCATGTATTCAGTGATCATGTGGTGAATTTAATTTACATCTCCAAATTCCCTGCAGAATGGCTTCAAAAGTCTCCAAAATTCAAAAACCTAAAGGAGAAGAGATAAATTAGTAGTACTGGTGACCCTCATCTACTCCCTGACTGCCATGGGGAGGAGAAAGAAATGATCTAACCAGATGAGCCTACTTAGAGAGAGCCAGCTTAGATATGCCTAATGACAGCAAACACAAAATGAGTATATAAACAGAAGTAAAAGAGGAAGAAGAGTTGTATTCTCAGAATAAATAACAAAGGCATGTTGAAATATTTTTAAATTATAATTTATTTAGTGTTTTGGTATAGAAAGCACATACTAATTGGAAATTATAAATATTTTAGGATAAATGTAGAAAACAATCAAAGATGAAAACTTAATCCAAATCAAGACCAAGTTTATTGTTTTCTTTTTTTGTTGTTGTTTTTAAGCCAGGAGAGCCCATGACATGCTAGAATAAATAGAGTCTTATCTGAGCTGGGGGGTAATTTTAAGACATAAAGGAGGAAGTTAATTCTGAATAAGGCTGGATTTAGAAAAACATAATTTGATTTGTTAGATAATTTGATTAAAAAAGGGTTTTTTTTGTGATTGGCTGTTGTTATAGAATGTTGTCATTGATTTGAATGTAAAACCAAATCCAACTCTCACAAAAAATAAGTCCTTTAGGTTCAAGAAGCCTTATATAAATGTACAAGTTTAGAGCAGAGGCATCTTTTTCCTTATGTGTCAAATCAAGAGAAAGGCTAACACATATATCTAGCTTTATTTCTTAAAATATCCCAAGTCATTTTAATAGTATTTTGAAATCTCATATCTCTTTGTTTTTGTGGAAGAGTTTATGTACACGGAAAGTGAAGAACAGCTACAAATATTTCAAATTACAGAAGTTAAAATATTAGGAAAAAAAGAATTTAAGTAGAGTTTATGTACCTTGAAATGCACTTTATGTTCTTAAATGTGTTTCCATTAACAAACTTAAAATATGAAGATTATTGAAAATAATTATTCTTTTTTTTAATTATACTTTAAGTTCTAGGGTACATGTGCACAACGCGCAGGTTTGTTACGTATGTATACATATGCCATGTTCGTGTGCTACACCCATTAACTCATCATCTATATTAGGTATATCTCCTAATGTTATCCCTCCCCCCTTCCCTCACCCCACGACAGGCCCCGCCGTGTCATGTTCCCCTTCCTGTGTCCAAGTGTTCTCATTGTTCAATTCCCACCTATGAGTGAGAACATGCAGTGTTTGGTTTTCTGTCCGTGCGATAGTTTGCTCAGAATGATGGTTTCCAGTTTCATCCATGTCCCTACAAAGGACATGAATTCATCCCTTTTTTATGGCTGCATAGTATTCCATGGTGTATATATGCCACATTTTCTTAATCCAGTCTATCATTGATGGACATTTGGGTTGTTTCCAAGTCTTTGCTATTGTGAGTAGTGCCGCAGTAAATATACGTGTGCATGTGTCTTTATAGCAGCATGATTTATAATCCTTTGGGTATATACCCAGTAGTGGGATGGCTGGGTCAAATGGTATTTCTAGTTCTAGATCCTTGAGGAATTGTCACACTGTCTTCCACAATGGTTGAACTAGTTTACAGTCCTACCAACAGTATAAAAGTGTTCCTATTTCTCCACATCCTCTCCAGCACCTGTTGTTTCCTGACTTTTTAACGATCGCCATTCTAACTGGTGTGAGATGGTATCTCACTGTGGTTTTGATTTGCATCTCTCTGATGACTAGTGATGATGACCATTTTTTCACGTGTCTGTTGGCTGCATAAATGTCTTCTTTTGAGAAGTGTTTGTTCATATCCTTTGCCCACTTTTTGATGGGGTTGTTTTCTTCTTGTAAATTTATTTGAGTTCTTTGTAGATTCTGGATATTAGCCCTTTGTCAGATGAATAGATTGCAAAATTTTTCTCCCATTCTGTAGGTTGCCTGTTCACTGTGATGGTAGTTTCTTTTGCTATGCAGAAGCTCTTTAGTTTAATTAGATCACATTTGTCATTTTGGCTTTTGTTGCCATTGCTTTTGGTGTTTTAGACATGAAGTCCTTGCCCAAGCCTATGTCCTGAATGGTATTGCCTAGGTTTTCTTCTAGGGTTTTTAGGTTTTAGGTCTAATATTTAAGTCTTTAATCCATCTTGAATTAAATTTTGAAAATCATTATTCTTTATTTAAGAACATTGAGACAACTATCCCTTGTGTTTTCTTTAACAAAATGCCTTGTTTTATAAGGAATCATATTTCTTTGATTATTGTAAATTTTCATAGCAACTTCTTATTAAGCAAGTTCATTACATTTAATTTCAGAAAGCAAATGATTTTATTTTCTCTGGAGTTATAAAATGAATTTATGTTATGATTACTTTAGATAATTTATTTGTATTTGCTCTATTTCTTTTTATTTCACATCTCTCCTTTTATTAGTTCAATATTACTTAGTAATATTAGTCCAGTAGATAATATTAGAGTATATAAATGAGTAAACATAAAAATGGCATTTCCCACCACTGATATTCATCATAGAATGCCGATGAGTGGATGCGTGTTTAGATGTATGTGTGTGCATATCAGTTTGTATGTGTATTCACATCTATGCACTGTACTAGACCAAAAAAACTAACAATGTCAGGGCTAAAATTGTGGTCTGACTGGGTACAGCTCCTGTTTAAACATGGATGTGTGATTTTTCAGGCCCATCCAGAGGTAATTACAAAGATTTTACCTGGCAGACCTCATGGGAAGATTGCTTCCCTTCCCACTCCTGACTTGATGCTCAGCTAGTGCATTGCAGTCTCAAAGACAGTTGCAGTTTGGGACTAAGATCTCCAGTCAAATCATGCTCTTTCACAAATGTACATTCCTAGCACAGGGGCCATATTCCCAGGTCTCTTTGTCGAAGACTTTGGACAGAGATCATCTTTAGACACCTCTGGTGAGGCCTTCTCACTAGAGAAAAAGAGAATTAAAGATATTGTTCCCCACTCTGACTCAGTATCTAGTAATTTTTCAGTCCTAGACCTATCCAGTGGGCCCTCTCCCAGCCCACAGGTCCAAAATAGTGGTAGAGACTTTTGTTTAGAACTCCTTCAACAGTGAGAAAATCGACACATCTTTGCTAATCCACCTGACCCTCTCCCAGCACATTGCTTTATAGAGGAGCATGAAACAGAGGGAACTGGTGTCTTTGGTTTTAGCTGTCTGCTTATACCATGGTGATAAATGATTACAGACTTTGCTGTTACTTTCATTCTGGCTCAACTTTGCTTCAGTTGGTTACTCCATCACTTTGCAGCTCAGCTTTCCCTCAGCTCAGCTGACCTCCTGATGCTGACAACAAGGGAATGTATCAAAACACCAGAGAAACCATGAGTTTCTCACTAAGCAAGGGCAAATTAAAAAAATGCAGAGTTCTATGTACTTGGAAACTACAAAGTCAAAATATAACATGTCGGAAGCTTTCACTCAGCTCAGCTCAGCGGACACTGACAAAATAGGGCTTTTGTTTTTTTTTTTAGTTTTGTTCAGCATTTCCATGGCTTCCATGGTTGTGGTAAGAACAAGATACATATGCATATATAAGCTAGAAAACACAAGTTGTGTCATTTTGGTGATTCTGCATACACATTAAATGTTTTTTATATTTACATTTAAAGCTGCCAGTGTGCAATATAAAGATAACAACAAAATTCATATGAATTTTTTTTTTTTTTTTTTTTTTTTTGAGATGGTGTTTCACTATGTTGTTCAGGCTGGACTCAATCTCCTGGCTCAAAAGATCCTCCCATACTAGCTTCTTGAGTAGCTGGGAATATGATATTTTAACATTTTAATTTTTTTTTCAGACTGAACAACAAAGTGAGACCTCCCATCTCTACAAAAGATTAAAAAATTAGCCTAATTTTGTAGTGAGAGCCTGTAGTCCCAGCTACACAGGAGGCTGCAGCAGAAGATCACCTGAGCCCAGGAGTTTGAGGCTTCAGTGAGTTAGAATGCTGCCACTGCATTCCAGCCTCAGTGACAGAGTAAGACCCCATGTCTAAAAAAGAAAATAAAATACATTTTTTAAAGATTAATTTTTTTAAAATTTTTAAAAATCTTTAAAATTTTCTTAAATGTCTTTATTTAGAAGGCTCTTTTTTTTTTTTTTTTTTAACCTCTTACCTTAATATGTTGGAGTAAACAGAAGTAATTCACATTCATAAAGTGTAATGACAAGCAATCTATTTAAACTTGTAGAAAAAAAAACAAATAATAATTACTACATTATGAATGGTTATTGGGTTATGAAACTACTCCTTGTTTTCTACCTATATATTCTCTATTGTTAATAACTTGATGTTGGAGAGCACGCTTCCCAGTTGCAGTGTAACACAGTGCCTACTATGTGAATTGTTTATTATTATTATTAGTATTTATTATTATTATTATACTTTAAGTTCTAGGGTACATGTGCATAATGTGTAGGTTTGTGACATATGTATACCTGTGCCATGTTGGTGTGCTGCACCCATCAACTCGTCAGCACCCATCAACTTGTCATTTACATCAGGTATAACTCCCAATGCCATCATTCCCCCCTACCCCCTCCCCATAATAGGCCCCGGTGTGTGATGTTCCCCTTCCTGAGTCCAAGTGATCTCATTGTTCAGTTCCCACCTATGAGTGAGAACATGCGGTGTTTGGTTTTCTGTTCTTGAGATAGTTTGCTGAGAATGATGGTTTCCAGCTTCATCCATGTCCCTACAAAAGACACAAACTCATCATTTTTTATGGCTGCATAGTATTCCATGGTGTATATGTGCCACATTTTCTTAATCGAGTCTGTCACTGATGGACATTTGGGTTGATTCCAAGTCTTTGTTATTGTGAATAGTGCCACAATGAACATATGTGTGCATGCCGTAAGTAGAAAGCTGAAACTGGATCCTTTCCTTACTCCTTATACGAAAATTAATTCAAGATGGATCAGAGACTTAAATGTTAGACCTATTACCATAAAAACCCTAGAAGAAAACCTAGTTAATACCATTCAGGACATAGGTATGGGCAAGGACTTCATGTCTAAAACACCAAAAGCAACGGTAACAAAAGCCAAAATTGACAAATGGGATCTAATTAAACTAAAGAGCTTCTGCATAGCAAAAGAAACTACCATCAGAGTGAACAGGCAACCTACAGAATGGGAGAACATTTTTGCAATCTACCCATCTGACAAACAGCTAATATCCAGAATCTACAAAGAACTCAAACAAATTTACAAGAAAAGAACAAACAACCCCATCAAAAAGTGGGCAAGGGATGTGAACAGTCATTTCTCAAGAGAAGTCATGCATACAGCCAACAGACACATGAAAAAATGCTCGTCATCACTGGCCATCAGAGAAATGCAAATCAAAACCACAATGAGATACCATCTCACACCAGTTAGAATGGCAGTCATCAAAAAGTCAGGAAACAACAGGTGCTGGAGAGGATGTGGAGAAATAGGAACACTTTTACACTGTTGGTGGGATTGTAAACTAGTTCAACCGTTGTGGAAGACAGTATGGCGGTTCCTCAAGGATCTAGAACTAGAAGTACCATATGACCCAGCCATCCCATTACTGGGTATATACCCAAAGGATTATAAATCAAGCTGCTCTAAAATAGGGGTTTTTGATACACTATGACCAAAGAATGAATCAAAACACCAGAGAAACCATGAGTTTCTCACTAAGCACAGGCAAAGCAAACAAACAAACAAACAACAGCAACAACAAAAAACAAAGCAGAGTTCTATGTACTTGGAAACTACAAAGTCAAAACAAAAATATGTTGGAAGGTTATGTCGAAGAACCCCTGAATTGAAGCTCTGCAACTGGGATTAAACAAGGTTGATTGTCTCAGTGAGTAAGATCCTCCAGGCAAGAGTAGAGTGCTTCAATCTCACTGACAGAATTTCAAACATCAATGTTTCTCATCAACTATTAATTTATAGAACAAAGTGTCTCAGTGACTAAGAAATAAATAGTCACTCAAAGACAGGGCTGGTTATGACACTTTGCAGCTATCCTGTGTCCTTGAGATAACTATTGTATGTATGTTTTGTGTTTAATTTGATGAAATCAGCAACATCTTTCCATGCCAGTAAATATATGTCCACTATTGTGTATTTGGGCAGAATCTTACGGTCTCTGGATGTTATAATTTTTAACTTAGTTTGCACATTTTGTTCTTTGGATAGAAATTATTCTATAAAATATTTTACTATTCCAATTGTTGTCTTAGATGATATTTCTAGAATTAGAATTAATGAATAATGCATCAGAACTGTTATTAGTTTAATATACATGATTAGGCATGTACCAATTTACATTTCATTCAGCATTTTGTGAGTATTATTATTTTTACCTTCAGATAATTTATTATTGGTTTATTTGCAAATAAAATATTTTAGTCTATTTATTAATTTCATTTCTTTTTGGTGAAGTCTCTTTTGTTTCATAAATTGAGAATATCTTACTATTGGGATGTAAGCTTCTTATCTGAAGAGTCACATTTTTGAAATTTTGTGTTATCAGAAACCTAGGTTTTTGAATATGACTTATGTTGGAGTCCTAAAAAGAGTTCCTGTATCCATCTCAAGAATATAAACGCGTTACTATCCTGTCCTCTTATACCTGTGACTTCACTGTATTTCCCTGTTTATATGTTGTTATATGTCTAGTAGATAGAATAAAGTCCCTTACCCCAAAAGATATCCACATCCTGTTTCCCATAACTTGTACATTTGTTACCTCACATGGCGAAAGGAACTTTTGTAGATGTGGCTAAGTTAAGGATTGAATTGGGGAAATTATTCTGAATTATGTGGTTGGGCCAGGTATAATCACAATGGGGCCTCAGAGGATGAAAGCAGGAATTGCAAGGTCAAAGAAGACACGACGAGAGAATCAGATGTCAGGGTAACATAGATCCAGGAGCGAAGCAACGTTGACTGCCTGGAGAACCTGGAAAAGATGAGGAGATATGTTCTCACCTAGAGCTTCCAGAAGAAACAAGCCCTTCCCACCCATTTTGTGGGATGTATGAAAGCCAGTAATGTAATATGATACATTTGTGTTGTTTGAAGTGACTCAGTAAGTTGTGGCATTTTTTGCAGCCAAAATAGGAGACTGATATGATAATACATTTTGAACATATCTAGAAGTTATTTAGTTTCTGACATGACTTCTGTTTTCTTTTTTATAACTAACTTGCCAACAGGGAAAAAACCAATTATTTTTAATAATTCTTAGTGATTCGAGATCTCATCATTCATAGTATATTGAATGAAGAAAATATGTGAATTGATGTACATTTAGACGTGCAATTGTATTTCCCATCATATTCTGTCAAAAAATTCTATAGTGTCCCCTACATTTTACAGGAAGAAAAAAAAATTATTCCTATACGATAATATTTGTCTTTCTAACTATACTCAGGATCCTTTCACCTCTGGTCTACTTAGGACTTTGTCATATCACTCACTCTTTTCACTTCCCAGTGTCCTCTTCTTATCAGGTACAAACACCTATAACTCTAGTCTTGTTCCCCACTGGCTGTTGACATTAGATATATTTTAAATTATATTTTTGAAATTTTTATTAAATTGTGTAATGATTAAGAATGATTATAGGAGAATTGATAATGTTGTAATATTAAATGTTCCTATTAACTTGATTCTCTTGGATTCCAGAGAAACAATCATATTGTGCTTAAAATGACATTTTTAACACCTTTCTGATATTTCTATTTTGCATTCATTTTTATAATAATGCATGGGATTGGATAAATAAAATGTCAATAGAGTCAATCTTCACTTTAATCTTCAAAGGAGATTGGTAGGAAAGTTCTTTTGTTGATACTGCAAATGGGAATTTTCCTATCAACAATAGGCCTTGTCTGTTGGTTTCATTTGGAGATTCTTAATTTGATAAGCATTTTGTTCTTGTATTGTGATTTACACTTAGGAAAGGAAACTTTATTCAATGTGACAATAGCTATTTACATCTAGTTTTTGTGCAATTATGATTGCTCCATTCTTTTTCAAATTTAAACTACAAATATGAAGACTTTTAAAGGAGATTTTTCCAATCACTGAGATAAAACATATACAGTTCTTATGTATGTGTATTTAAGGTATTAATGAATTACATTTGTTTTCTTTATGATTTTTTAATGCATATTTACAAGTGAGATTGCTTAGTTTTGGTGAATTGTGCTAATTTTTTCATCTTTTCTAAATACTGTATAATATTACTTATTTTTAAATTTCACTCAAGAGATATATAGAGACAGATGGAGTTTGCCATTAAAATGTATCGATTTTTTGTAATTAATTTATTTAAATGCAATGTAATCTTTTAAGTATGATTGAAATATAAACTATTGTTATTAATTTTGTATCTTGTGACATGACCTTATAAATAGCATGCTATAAACTTTTAAGCAATTGAGATTGTCTTGGAGATGTTTCATGGGTACCTTGTATTTTAACACCATATAATATGTAATGTGTTAAATCAACTTTACTAACTTTATTAAATATTTAAATTATGTCTATTTATTGTTTTGTGCACATTTCCACTGTCGAATGTTTGGAAAAAAATTATCTTTTGCTGTTGTATTTCTATTAATTTTATTTTCATTTTATCTATTTTGGAGAGGTAGTTTACTATGGTGATTCAGAATATATACTAATATATTCGTATATCCTTATATTGCTTGAAATCTACAGAGCATTTGAAATTGTTTACCAATTTTAAACCTTATTCTTTTGGCTTCCATGATACCACACTCTGCTGGTCTTCACTCTATGTTCTGGTCAATGGTTCCTGATTTTCTGTTTCACTTCTTCTGAATGACCCCTAAATGCTGAAATTTTACAGGGATCTGTTACCAATCCTCATCTCTTCTCTAGTACTTCTCCCTAAATAATCCCTTACTCTCCCATGACATCTATTACAATAGATATGCTAAGGGCTTCCCATCTCTATTGCAATTTGCATTTATTTCCCAAGCTCCAGTCAATATATTTAACTTGCTTGATATAACCACCTTATTTTGGATACCTTGTTGAAAATATCAATTCTTGATTAATTACAATTGAAATAGTAGTATCTAGTTTTTCAGGCTGATATAGCAATAGATTAAAATAATGTATTCCAAACACCCAGTAAATATCTGGATTATAGTAGGTGATACAATGATCTATTGTTAATAAAAATTCAATAAGCATGTTTGAATATTAAGGGGAAGATCTACCAGAGAGATTAATCAAAGTGCAGGGACAGAACTGAGAATACACTGGACGTAGTTGAGGAAAGCAAGTAATCTTTTGTGTGTGGAATGAACTCAAATCCAAGCTCTTCCTCTAATTTTCTCTCTAGTCTTTGACTATGTCACACTAATGATTTGTAATGTCAGTTTCAGGTTTAAAGCTGTAATTTTATGAACAGTGACAGTAGTAACAGCAGTAAATTGAAAACGCATGGATTTAAAGAGCCAACATAACTGACTCTGCAAAAGATAACTTCAGTATTTACATAGCAGTCTTAGGTGCCTTTGGATTTGTGGGCTCCCACCCTACTGTTGTTGCAGGACTTTCCTTAGTTCAGCTGAAGACGGGTTCTTGTTCGTCCCACGGTCATGAAAATTTGGACTCACAGACAGTTTGAAGGGTGAGCAAAGCAGGGTTTCATTGTGTGAAAACAGGAAAAAAGAGGGAAACAGGGACTCTCACTAGGCCAGAGTCCCTGCTAGAGTGCTTCCTGCCCAGCAATTCAAATCTCAGATTCCACGCAGGAAAAGGAGGGGCCAGGCTCCCTGCAGTCGTAGACATGGTGAATTTCCTGAGGTTCTACCTCAGTGGTCGGGCTGGTTGGAGTCTTTCCAGGGATCCCTTCCCACCTGGCTCTCTCACTGTCACATAGGCATTCTTAAACTGAAAGCTCAAATCCAGAAGTGGAAAACATAGGACACAAAACTGACTTTGGATTGGGGTGTTCTTACCACTTAACATTACAGAAACCTAGCAGCTTGTAAAATAGTGAGTCTTAATTTGTGCTCAACCAGAAGGCAGATAGGATAGGAATGTTCTTCCCTACATTCTTCACAATATAGCTAGAATTTGTGGTGGCTTTCTTTCTAAGAAAGCTATTCCATACTTTCAAGTTGCACCGTTTCTGATTATGTTTACTTCAGTAATGTCTAAATTATATTGGAGATTATTTGTACACTTACTCATCACTTATTTGAAAAGGATTTACAACAAAACAATGCTTAGGGAGGGTTCCCATTAAACCCTTTTTTAATTACCTAGTTTTATCACTTTTGTAGAACTGATACTGAAATTGGGAAAGTGATTGGTGAGTACTTAAAGCCTTTGAATAAGAGATGAGTTATCTCAAAATCACTCAGAATGGTTCAAAATACATGGCTCCAAATTGATAATATGAATCAAAGATCAATTATAATTATCGTAATAAAATAACATATTATTTTAATTTTCTTAATCAACAGAGAAAATGAAGTATGGAAACGGTTGTGATAACAGAAATCAAATCATGTGATAGTTACAAGAATTAGTACAAGAGTGAAACTGAAGGGTCTTGGTGATCGTTTGAGCAGATAATGATATAAGAATCAGGATAAAAACCAAAATTTCCTTTTGTTTCTATAAAAATATGTTATTGGTTTTAATAATAAGGCAGATTAGTAGAATATTCATTAGAAGAGTAATAACATTTTTAAAATTCATTTCATAGTAGACCTTATAAAACATTGAATAATAAGAAAAAAAATTGTTTTAGAGATGTTTGAGAGCTTCAAAGTGGAAGTAAAATATGGTTAATTTCCCATTTTTCTAAACATTGAAGACTTTCAGGAAGGAAGAAAACTGGCAATTGGTTCCCAACAATGTGTCAAGAAAGTAATTAATTCATAGGACCTTTGGATCACGTAGTATTACCACCTACAATAACAGCAACATGAAGTCTTCTGTTGAGAAGATGTATGTGGTTTCCTTCTGCCTCTTGTTTTTATCTTAAGACATAAATTTTTATTTGAACCTGACAATTTGTTGTCCTTGCACTTCTATATGAATTCTCCACAAGAAAATAAAAAAAAAAAAAAATAGCAGTAAAACATCAAAGGACAATTGTTCTTTTTTGCTTTCTTATCTTTCCTTTCACAAAAGCAAGTATTGGATTGTTAAGCTCTCAACAAAGGTTATTTTTTATTCTATTCTAAGTGTGAATTATATTCTAAGCTACTTTCATTTTATTCTAAGTATGAATTCTAAATTAGTATACATATTGAAAGTTCCAATTAATTATCATATGGACTAAGTAACAAAAAGCATGCATAAATTTATAGAATTTGCAGTTAAATATTCATGGGAATAACAGAGTTTATCTAATTTATGTAAGCAGGAAGAAATGAAGTTGAGAAATGAAGATAAAGGAAGGAATAGAGGTACTATCAAAAATAAAAAACGAGAATCAAAGAAGCTCCAGCAGCATTACTTTTCATGAATACCATGTTACATATTCTTGATTAGAATCAGTGAATTTGTCAATTAACCGAATATTGTGATGGGGTGGGGGTGCAGATAAAATGGTTAATACCTCCTCAAAAGGTTTTTAAATTTGTAGGATAACTTGAGTTGTGGACAAAATAGATTAATTGAATATCTTAAAATCATTAATTAACAATCAAGATAGGAACAAATAAAGTTTAGATACAAATCTGACAAGACGTTTTACTGAAATTGTGTAAGTGGTCTTTCCAAACTCTCTGTGTAGGCAAAGAGGTGATATTGAGATGGGGTTTTACCAAGAGGCCTAGGAACATTGGAATTCTATCTCCACCCACTACATGCAAAAAGTTCCCACATACCAAGTAAGAGAAGTACACAATGATTGAGACTCTAATCATTTTATGAATATGATTCTTTGCATTCAAGCAGCAATATTAATTTAAGCTTGGTTACATCATAAATGACTTCTTTTACATTTCTGAAATACATGCCGGACTAGGCTGCAAAAGGAAATTATCAGACCTCCTTTATATTCTTTAAAAAGTCTAACATGTTAATGTGTTATCTGACCACTAATGAGTAAAAAAAATGAGCAAATAAATAAGTTTTTATCCAATTCCTACATGTTCATGCTGTCTGAGACTCCTACTCAGATATTCTTCAAGTGACTCCTCCAGTCCCTATGACAGTCAGCTTTTCTGAGTTGGAACAACACTGAACAAAAAATGGGGAAACCAATCTCACTGGATCTTTTCCCTTTGTCAACACCCTCAATTCCCACACCCCTCCAGTCGTGTGGAAACAAATACAATCATAAGAACCTCATACAAACCATACTTAATATTCTTAATAAAGTCTGATCCTAAGGAACAAAAAAAATGACCCCATCTCTGCCACTATCCTTATTAACACTTTTCCTTCCTGGGGGAAGTTTGGAAAAATAGAATACTGGAAATCATGAGATTTCAAAAGGATATAATACCTAAAAATATGTAATACCCAAAATGATGCCTACAAAAATACTATATTTCTCTAGCGCATTTATGCTCTCATTTTTTCAAACTCTTTAAACTCCTTACTTAAGAATAATTGACCTTTCTCCAGGCCAAGGCAAATTCTTCCCCTTGGAAAATAAAGCCTACCTACTGCCCATATTACAACTGCATTGTCAATTTATTTCTATGTATTGAATTTATCCTACTTAAAAACCTGTTAAAAATTCTGTAGTTTTACAAGTCTCCTTTGATGCTACTTTCTTCTTTAGCTATTGACCATTTTCTTCTTCAAATTTATTTAAGAATATTGTACTCTGGCCAGGCGTGGCGGTTCACGCCTGTAATCCCAGCACTTTGGGAGGCAGAGGCAGGCGGATCACCTGAGGTTGGGTGTTCGAGACCAGCCTGACCAACATGGAGAAACCCTGTCTCTACTGAAAATACAAAAAATTAGCTGGGCATGGTGGTGCATTCCTGTAATCCCAGCTACTCTGGAGGCTGAGGAGAATTGCTTGAACCCAGGAGGTGGAAGTTGTGGTGAGCCAAGATGGTGCTATTGCACTCCAGCCTGGACAACAAGAGCAAAACTTCATCTAAAAAAATTAAAAGAAGAAGAAGAAGAATATTATACTCTAATTTTCACATCCCATACTCTTTAAACCCACTCAAAATATATTTGCAATACTTCAATATTTCCTCAGCAATAAGATGAATGCCCTACTTGTTGTAAAATATATTAGCAATTTCTCAGTCCTCCTTGTATATACCAAGTTGATAGATAGATAGATAGATAGATAGACAGACAGAGACAGACAGAGAGACAGCGAGGTCAAAGAGTCCAGATTTCTCACCCAACAAAATGGGTGCATATTCCAGTGGTCCTTTGAAGTCCTTCTCTCACAGCTTGAGGTAAGATGGAAACATGCAGGGTCAGAAATTCATTCATTCATGCATTCATTTAAATAGATTCCTTAAAATGATTGCTCTCTCACACTATATAGAGAGGGGTGTATCTATATCTATGGAAGGATAGGTAGGTAGATAAATATTTAAATATTAAGAAAACAACGAAGGAAATCCAAGGAGACTGATAAACCCTAATGTAGTAGTGATTTCTATATACATGTATCTACATATTTCTCCCACTGGATTTCAGAACAATACTCTCAAGACTTTCCTCTTATCCAACTGACTACTTATCGTTTGTCTCCTTTAAAGTTTCCTCTTTGATTATTTGCTTCTTAATGTTGAAATATCCCAGAATCAGTCTTTGGAAAACTTAACTTTTCAATCTGCATGTAACACCTTATCAATCTCATCCAATTTAGAGCTTTAATAATCATTTGTAAGGAGAACAATTCCAAATACGTGTTTCCTGCCAGAACTCTCCCATAAACTTCCAAATACTATATATATAAAAATATATAATTTTATATGCATATATATGATTATACATATAGGTATAATTTCTGACTTTATATCTCCTATCAGTTTCTTCATATCTGAAACTTATGTCCAAAAGACCCTGTATTATATTGAAAATCTGCTCTTCCTGCAGTCTTTCTGATAACAGTAAACAAGTTCACCCTCACCTTCCTAGCTGCACAGGTTGTAAAAACATGGAATCATTTATGACTATTCCTCATATATATATATTACTATATTCCTCATATATATATATTACTATATTCCTCATCTATATATATTACTTTCTCCTTTATTGCCCAATTTTCTGCAAATTTCTTTAAAAATATTATACTCCAATTTTCACATCCCATACTCTTTGAACCCATTCAAAATATATTTGTAATATATACAATTATATGTCACATTGAATATATTATATTAAATTCAATATGAGATATATATATATATATATATATAATTCAGTAAGTTAACAAAATCTCCTGTCTACTTTCAAAATGCATGAAAATCCCAACCAGTTCTCACACATCTGTTGAAAACCTAGTGCAAGCCATCAATATTTCTTTACTGGATTATTATAATGGACCAGTTCCCTTGCTTTCACATGTGTTCTCTTTCATCTGCCTTTAACACAACAGCTAGACTGATATTGTTCAAGGAGACTTCAGATCATGGTATTCTCTACTCAAAATCCTCCATTCTATTCCTATCTCACTCCTAGTAAAAGCCTTAACATGGTCTATGATACATGGTACACTGTTTAGTCATTGTTCCTTATGCACTGCAGATATGTGTTCATGTCTATAGCTGTATTCATGTTCTCTCAACAGCCTGGATTACTCCTCCCCAAATATTTGCACATCTCAGTTCTGCACCATTTTAGGCTTTATTCCAAAGTCACCTTCTCAATAAGAATATCTTTGCTGGGCACGGTGGCTCACGCCTGTCATCCCAGCACTTTGGGAAGCCAAGGCAGGTGGATCACAAGGTCAAGAGATGGAGACCCTCTTGGCTAACATGGTGAAATCCCATCTCTCCTAAAAATACAATTATCCTCTGGGTGTGGTGGTTCATGCCTGTAGTCCCAGCTACTTGGGAGGCTGAGACAGGAGAATCACTTGAACCTGGAAGATGGACGTTGCAGTGAGCCGAGATCGTGCCAATGCACTCCAGCCTGCGTGACAGAGAGAGACTCCATCAACAAATAAATAAATAAATAAATAAATAAATAAATAAATAAAGTAAAATAAAGTCTTTTACTGTGCTTTGTGTTTCCTTATTGTGCTTATTACCATGTAAAAAACATAGATTTTACTAATATTTTTGGAATGTATAAGATGATGAGTGAAGTATCCTTGAGCTTTATGTCACAAGTGAACTTTGTGTTTCCTGTGAAGTGTATATATATTTCACTTGCTTAGAAACAAAGTTGAATTTCTAAAAGATTTTTTTCTAATGGTTTAAGTTGTACAGATTAAAGTAAATGAAAGCTGTGCTATCATAGTTGCCAAAAATATCCCTATATCCAATTAAAACATAAGTTTGTGATGAAAAAAATTTTTTTTCTTTTAATGTTGTTTACTGTTATACAGAATGTTTTCTGTCATCTACTAGACCATCAATGTATTTTAGTGAATGCCAGAGTGAATGTGTTTCTAACACTGAAGTCTTCTTCCTAACCTCAAACTACAAGAGAAGGGCTTCATGGGGCCACTGGAATATGCACACCTTTCGTTGGGTAAAAAATCTAGACTATTTGACACCCTTCTGAGAGACCTAAAAGTAAGAAGCTGTGCTTGCCAGATAAATTATGGTGAAAGGTTTAAGCCCATTAGACTCTAGCTACATTTCCATTGATGGCATGGGTTATAGAAAGTATGAGCATATTCTTTAAACCATAAGTGGGCTATGAAGAGAGAAATCTTATAGAATATTTTAAATATTGTCACCATGGGAGTTCAGGGAAAGAAATTACCAGCTAGAAAGCCAAGGCCAAAGTGAAGAAGACAAACTGCTGAAAAAAAATGCATCAATATATGTTGTGAAAAGAATGACCTAGTGTTTCCAGAGAAGGACTTGAAAAAACTCAGGAATATGTTCTAAGACAATGAGATCCAGCCCTTAATTCTTGCAATCTGTCCATCTGACAAAGGGCTAATATCCAGAATCTACAAGAGACTTAAATTTGCAAGAAGGAAAAAAACAAATAATCCCATCAAAAAGTGGGTGAAGGATATGAACAGACATGTCTCAAAAGAAGACATTTATGCGGTCAACAAACATATGAAAAAAAAAAACTCATCATCACTGGCTATTACAGAAATACAAATCAAAACCACAATGAGATACAATCTCCCTCCAGTTAGAATGGCGATCATCAAAAAGTCAGGAAACTACAGATGCTGGAGAGGATGCGGAGAAACAGGAAGGCTTTTACAATATTGGTGGGAGTGTAAATTAGTTCAACCATTGTGGAAGACAGTGTGGTGATTCATCAAGGACCTAGAACCAGAAATACCATTTGACCAAGCAATCCCACTACTGGGTATATACCCAAAGGATTATAAATCATTCTACTATAAAGATACATGCACATGTATGTTTATTGCAGCACTGTTCACAATAGCAAAGACTTGGAACCAACCCAAATGCCCATCAGTGATGACTGGATAAAGAAAATGTGGCACATATATACCATGGAATACCATGCAGCTATAAAAAAGGATGAGTTCATGTCCTTTGCAGGAACATGGATGAGGCCAGAAACCATTATTCTCAGCAAAATAACACAGGAACAGAAAACCAAATACCGCATGTTCTCACTCATAAGTGGGAGTTGAACAATGAGAACACACGGACACAGGGAGGGGAACGCCACACACTGGGGTCTGTCAGTAGGTGGGGGTCTAGGAGAGGGATAGCATTAGGAGAAATACTTAATGTTGATGTCGGGTTAGTGGGTGCAGCGAACCACCATGGCATGTGTATACCTAGTAACAAAGCTGTACCTTTTGCACATGTATCCCAGAACTTACAGTATAATATAAAAAAAGAGAAAAAGCTAGTAGCTAGTGAGTGAGCTAGGAAGGAGATGAGTAAGACAAGAAAGAAGCCAACACCATTCTAGTTTCTGCTCAGGTACCTTCTGCTAACAATCTCCTTCTCTCTGGAAGGCAGCCCCATACCAGAAAATTGCTAACTTTTGTTAAGCAGATTTGATGTTCATCTTTATAGTCATTATTTTTTTTGTCAATCAAAGTACAGGCTTGTTGAATGTAGGTTATTTGCTATTTTTTTGTCAATCAAAGTACAGGCTTGTTGAATGTAGGTTATTTGCCTGTTCAGTTGTACTCACTGTTGACTCTCATACCTAGAAAAGTGCCTGGCATATAATTTATTGAATGAAGTAACAAATGATGATAGTCTTCAAACACTGAATAGTCATCAGAAAGAACGTGGGTTGAACATGCATGTGTACACCCAAAAAAGATAAGAAGTAGGAGTGTTCATGTGTATCAATTTGTATTACTAAAGCTAGACATTATTCACTGTCAATGATATCCAAAGACATTATTTTATTTGAATTATCTCTTATAGCATGTATATAGTAAAGACAGAGAAAAAATATGTTAGTAAGGGGTATTTTTGATTTTTAAGAAATAAATATTTATATTGTAGAAATGCATGTTTTTTTTAAACTGATAATAGGGTTCTACAAATATGACAAATCGAACTATTATTAGACCAGAAGAGAACACTACAAGTTAGTATGCTGAGGCAGAGGGTAGTCTTAGGCTCTGAAAATACACTGTGGTGAAAATAAAAGAGATTGAACAAAACTTTGCCCAAGTAGAGCCTAGGCTCTTCCACGTCTACCTATGATCACGTCTAGCTGTGAAATTAGATTAAAATGTCTTGCAGTGAATATTTGTGAAGGTCAGCACAATGGACTCTCCATAACCCTGCGAAAATGTTCTTCTTAAGTCTTAGTCTCCACTACCTCAAGATAGAGATCCTAAATCTGCTTCCTTATTCCAAAAGATGATGCTCTTCATCCAATGAAATCATGTGTACAGAAATAAATAAAATATTGGAAGGTAATATTTTAACAGAAAAAAAGAAATTGTTCTCTGAGTAATTTCAAATATAGATTATAATGCAAGCAAATTGATTATTATATTAATGGCTAAACACAAAAAGAAAATTCATTGGCAACATGTAACAGTGGCTATTTAATACTTCAAATAGTCAAATTTCAGAATTATCTCTTTTTAGTAACAGCAATTTCAAGAGTCAGACATAGTGTTAGACCTTATGTTAGGATTCTTCAGAGAAACAGAACCAACAGAATGTGTATCTGTCTGTACACACAAACACAAACACACACACACGCAAGTTTTTTCTTTTTCTTCTATACACATATTTTCTTAAAGGGATTTATTTTATGAGAAATTGTATTATGGAGGTTAAGTCTAGACTCAAGAAAGTTGATGGTATACTTTTATTCTGAGTCCAAAGACCTGAAAACCAGGGAGCTGATGATGTCTTCATTCAAGTTCAAGTCCAACTCTGAAGACAGAATAAGATCATTGGCCCAGCTCTCAGACAGACAGGCAGAATGAGTGCATTTTTTCTCAGCCTTTTGTTCTATTCAGACCTTTAATGGATTGGATGAGGCTTAATCATATTAGGGAGCAGGGGGAATCTGCTTTACCCAGTATACAGATGCAAATGTTAATCTTTCCTTCAAAAAACATATTAGACACTCTCCGAGTGTCACTAACCAAATACCTGGGCACCCTGCAACACAATCAAATTGACACATAAAATTCACTATCACAGATATTAAAATTGAATCAGTGTTATAGACAATTTATAATTAAGCAGCTCATTGAAACCTTTTATTATTTTCAGAATTCTCTAAAGGCAATAATTGTGATATTCTTCAAAACATTGAAAAGGCATTTTCCAAAACTGTATCCCTGCTTTAGTTTTTACATTGTGAAAGTTTATGTGCAAATTGAATGACATTTTGTGCAGTTTTAACAACAACAGCAAAAAACAAAAAACAAAAAAACAAAATAACAACAACAAAAAAAAGTCACACACATTTTTCTGTTGTGCTCATTACTAACAGAAAAAAAAAATCTATGGTAATTGTGCTTTCATAATACAAAAAGCCTTAAAAAGTAAGAGTCCTGATGCTTATAAGTAGCTGAAAATTACTATCATATTGCTTGTAACATGCTACTAACATTGTAGCACTGCATACAGAAACTGTGAGGAAATATCCACATTTAAACCTGCATTTAATCATTTACTAATAATTTGTTTTGAAAATACATATAAACTGAGAAGTAGAAAAATAATTTTATGTCAAAATTAAAATAAGATAAAGAATAGCATATAATTTGTTTTCTAAGTAGAGATTTTCTAGAATGATCAGCAGTTATTCCAAAATTATTTCCATTAGATAATCAAATTATTACAAATGTCAGGGAAATAATTATTTCAATGAGTAGAAAGTATGTCTTCCTCCCTTTATAATACTTACTCATCTGAGGTTATATAGAGCCAGTTTCAATACTATAGAAAGATTCCACCTTCGTTTATGATCAAAAAGTTCTACTAATGAAGAGAACAATGAAAAAAGAACATTGGATATCATTTAGTAATCACCATCATTTTCCACATTCAAACCATTAGCCACCTAGAAGTCCTCCAGAATTGATCTCCCAAATATAAACCAAATATGTTTTTGTTCTTTCCTCCATTTCTAATATGAGATTGTTAATCCATGACAAAATCTTCAGTGGCCTCCACTGTTACAGTTTTCTAACTGTCTTCCTTGGTAACACAATTTTTTTTTTTTTTTGGCTATACTTAGCCATTAATGAAAACAAATTACCCCAAAGGTTGATGGCTTAGAGAAATAATGATTTTTCCAAAGTTCATGAGTCTATAAAGCAACTAGATGTTTCTGATGATCTTAACTTGGTAGGGATTTTATGGTCTTGGCTTAGACTCTGTCACGTGTCTGTCAGGCAGCTGGCTGTTGGCTGTTGTAGGATAATCTCAATTTAGACCACCAGCTCTGTGCCTTTCCCTTCAGCAGGAGAGCCTGCGTATCTTCTCAGGATGATTTCTGAGGTCCAAATGAGAGACAGAGCTACATAATGCTTAAAAGGCTTAGACTCATATCTGCAATGCTCTCACTCTACTCCCATGCTATAAACCAAAATTCATAAGGCCAAACCAGATTAAAGGCATGGAGAAATGGAAACGGTGAGAGTTGCTAGAAAGTCACGTTGCAAAGAGTGTGGATAAACACAGGAGGTCATCAGGTGGAGGGCTGAGAGTGAAGAATTGGAGTCACATTTTCTGGAAATTGACCAAACATTCTAAAAAGTATTTTCTAAATAATATCCAGATTTATATTTCTAGAAGTTAAATCATTGGATTTCTTATTTAATGGCTTAATGTTATACTTATTTATATGCTTACTTTTAATGGCTTATATAGAAACTACATTATGCTTATTTCAAGTGTAATATACTTAATATATTATTATTATACCTTAATTATTTTTCTCATTATGTGTAGATAAGATAATAAATTACCGAGTAATAAAATTGATTCTGACCTCTTTAAGACATAAAATGACATTTATCATATGCTATCTGTCTTCTCTGATCCTTCTTCTAAACTACTCTTAGCAGGGAGCTTTCCTGTTAGTTCATCAGTGTATCCTTAATTTGTCCACGAAAAGTCTAATATACAGTAAACACTCATTGGCTATTTGTGAAATTAGTGATTAGATTAACAATTTATGTAATAGTTATCAACAAGCTGGGAAAACAAGCATAGTGAACCATCTTAGACATAAAGATATTGTTAGGTAATTTTTCTTCTGTGTTTTCCTGTTATGCTAGATACACATTATAAGGAAGGTTTTTGTTTGCTTGTCTGTTTTTGAGACAGGATCATGCTCTGTTGCCCAGGCAAAGGTATGACCATGGGTCACTGCAGCCTCAACTTCCTGGGCTCAAGCAATCTGCCCATGTCAGTATCCGAAGTAGGTGGGACCACAGATGTGTGCCACCTTGCCTGGCTATTTTTTATTTTTATTTTTATTTTTTTTTTTTAGTAGACACAGCATCTCACTATATTGCCCTGCTGGTCTCAAATACCTGGGCTCAAGTGAGTCTTATGTCAGCCTCCCAAAGTGCTGGGATTACAGGGTTGAGCCACTATGCCCAGCGGGAAACATTTTAGAGTTTCATTTAATAGCACTCTACTTTGTTAAATTCTGTCTCTTATGGTGTTATGTTCTATATATAACCTGTATGCCCTTAAACAAACATTTAGACTGTTGGAAAATCTGATGCCTATTAGAGTAAGCTTTCCTAGCACACAAACACTGGAATATGTCACATGAAGTTCCAAAATCTCCTTTTATCTCTATCAATATTATACTACATGTTACTACAAATTTTAGACTTAGTTCATTAATGGAGGCAAAATGTGAGAAACATTATTGAGTCAAAGGACAAAACTGTATGATTGATGATAAATTAGATAAAATATTACTTCTAAATGTACTGCGTTTGATAATTGCTGTGTCAATTTTCCTTTTGTTAGCAAACACATATTTAACCTATTTAGAGATAAAGAACCACAATGTTTTCAACTTCTGAAATTGTTCTAGAATTGTGTTTGTGTGTGTGTGTGTGTGTGTGTGCGTGTACAGAAAGAAAGAGCAACAGGGAGGGGGAGAGGAAGAAAGGAGGAGGAAGGGAGAGAGGAGAGAAAGATCGAGAAGAGGAAGGCATGGGAGCTATGATAAAGTACATGAGTATATGGTAAGATAGTAACAAAGTAGGTAAAACTTCCATGCGTTATTTGCTATATTATTTCTCATAAATTTTCTGTACACTTATTTTTTATAAAAAAAAATTACCATGCTATGTACTCTAATAATAAACCTAGGAAACCTCTCTGCCACTGCACACTTTGTTGTCCACTCTCCCTCAATATTGCACATCTCATACTAAAATTTTGTCTCCATGCCTTTTGCAGGTCATTCACATATATTAGGAACTGATTAAAGAGTTGCCTATTATTTAAGCAGAACTTATTCTGGTTTTGCTTTTTCGTTGCTGTTGAGATGGAGTTTTGCTCTGTCGGCCAAGCTGGAGTGCATTGGCAGGATCTCAGTTCACTGCAACCTCTGCCTCCTGGTTCAAGTGATTCTCCTGTCTCAGCTTCCTGAGTAGCTGGGATTGCAGGTGCCTACCACCGTGCCCAGCTAATTTTTGTGTATTTAGTAGAGATGGGGTTTCACCATGTTGGCCAGGCTGGTCTTGAACTCCTGACCTCAGGTGATCTGCCCGCCTTGGTCTCCCCAGATGCTGGGATTACAGGCGTGAGCTACCTGGTTTTAGTTTATATTATGCTTATTTTAAGTGTTATATACATGTATTATAATTATTATACAAATATTAATATATATTATTTATATATAAAGTATTAAGTATTATATATAATTAAGTTTTAAGCATTATATATAATATATAATATATATAAGAACTGCATAATATAATACATATAAGTACTATTATGTATATATATACACACACACACACAATATGATGGGAAGATTTAGGGTGCTTAAAAACTTAGTACTAAAGAGGTAATTTACAGCCAGATACTATGATACATAAGAACTTGGAATGCAAGTATTTGGAATTTGAATTGGAATATTTTCTTTTGGAACCTCCTCACATACCCAAGTGAGTGTATATATCTGTTATCTCTTTGCAACTGCCTATGATATTTCTTCCTTTACTCTGAGAAAATTTTTTTAAAATGTAATTTAGTTTTTCTCTGAATGTTCACTAGTCTTCTATGGGATAATTTTGTTTATTATTTGGGGCATATTCCCAGTGTGGCACAGCAGTGTGTATGTCTGGCCAGGTTATAATCACAGACTTTCAGTTACTCAAAGATACAATTAAATCCCCATAAAATAATGGAGTTTTAAATTGAGACATGCTGCAAGAGTGCCCAGGCCATGTGGTGGTTTTGTTTATAGAAACTCAGTATCAGCATCAAAAAAGGTAAATTTAAATGTTGGCGGCTGGTCGCGGTGGCTCGTGCCTGTAATCCCAGCAATTTAGGAGGCCGAGGCGGGCGGATCACGAGATCAGGAGATGGAAACCATCCTGGCTAACATGGTGAAACCTGTTAACACGGTTAGTCTTTACTAAAAATACAAAATAAAAATTAGATGGGTGTGGTGGCGGGCGCCTGTAGTCCCAGATACTCGGGAGGCTGAGGCAGGAGAATGACGTGAGCCCAGGAGGCAGAGCTTGCAGGAGATCACGCCACTGCACTCCAGCCTGGGCTAGACTCCATCTCAAAAAAAAAAAAAAAAAAAAGAAAAAAAAGGTAGATATAAATGTTGGCATCTTTGAGGAAGTGCTCACTAACGTTTTCAACTGTTCTTTTCAAATTCTTTCTCAAATTAAATATAAACCAAGCATTACATTTTGGATCCAAAACATAATAGTAATATCATGCTATAATACATGCCTATGAATCAAAATCAATGCATGCATGATTGCTTTTCAATTTTCATGATGGAGTAAAGTTTAGCTATAAACTAACAAGCTTTCAAGTGTTATATGCTGTTGATCATCAGACTTTTTGCTCAGGATCCAGATCTAGCTTCTGTCCTGTTTTTGTCAGCATTGTTTGCTTGTCTTCCTGACCACTTGTCTCAATGCAGTTGTCTTCTATAACCTCATTGTCTATTGATTGTCATCATCTTTCTTCTTTTTGTTTAGGTGTATCATTGTCAAGGAATTGCTTAACCTCCATGATATCAACATCCGTTCTTTCCATCATAAGGTTTTTACTACTTACCCACTATATCCCCCATATACCTTAACAGAAGGAACTGTTGGAGAGTCCAGCTGTAAAGCAGGAAACCATGTATTGCTGGCCAAGTTTTTTTCTATACATTATTAGAGCTAACAGTATGACAAAAATGTCCTCTCTGTAAGACAATCAGACAGTAACACTTTGATCGTCAACTGAGGAAAATGGAGCAGAGCAAGATAAAGTACCCAGTTTTCATGCCAAATCAAAATGATCTATAGCTGAGTCAATAATAGAATTTATTATGTGTAACATATGTGCCTAAGGCATCTTCTGACCCATAATAGGAGTTTGAGCTTAGTCTATGATTATTGCAATAAAGCTAGACATATGGTTTGTTAAAACCACAGAATCCCAGTGCTTAGGAAGTGATTTTAGAAACTAGCCATTCTAATCAGTGTCTGAGAGCATAGATTTAATGTATTTATCCTATACACTCAGCCATAGCACATTTCACTAAATAGAGCCTAGATAAAAAATGAAATAGACATCTATCTGAGTCTTAACGTAGTGTTTATTTTATTTTTTCTAATGTTTCAGCATATAAGTGGATAATTAATATTAAAGTATAAACATAGACAGTTTTCTCTGTAATCTTGAAACATTAGTAAGAAATTTTTAGGGAAACAAGCATGACTGACAGTATACTTTTAGTTGATCTTCTTGATAATATTGGTGCCTTGTACTTAGGACACACGTGAATCACATTTATGGTATTAAATTGAATTCAATATTTCAGTCCTGCAAGTTGAATAGTCAAAGGCTTTATTTTCCCAAATGATAACTACTACTAATTGGTGAGATGCACAATTGCAATTATACAAGTGTTGAAAACTAACAGCTCTCTGGGACATATGTTCTATAATTTGACTATATTTTTAAAACACAACGTAATATACAATCTGTAAGCAAACAGCTTCGGATAAGTTCTAACACTGTGAAACTTTCTAAAAGATTATTAGAAGACAATCAACTTGGAAAGATGTTACACAGGTCTATTTGAAGGTCAATATTACTGTAACGTATGTTAATTTTTCTTCAACTCTCTTTGAACATGAGTTAACAATCTTTGGACTTCTCCCCACCCCCCCAAAAAAAACTAGGATATCAATAGAAAAGAAAAATTGTGTTCTGCATGATGATTTCAAAATAATATTTTCTTTATTGAGAGTTGGATAATTCGGAATGATATAATCATACCCTATTTTCTTACTCACTGGAATGCAACTCCTATTAGGATACACGGTAGATCACCTTTTTGGTTATTGCGTTGGTCTGGGTGGAGGACTGTTGACATTATCACTGCTCACCAACACGTAGTGTGTCCCTATTTCCAGGAAGCACAGAAGACTATGCTTCCTGGGCCTCTTGTACTTAGGTAAGCCCTAGTTTTTGCTAAAGAACTTCAAACAGAAATGATATGCATTACTTCCAGGCCAAGTAATATTTTGTCTGTTGTCTTTCATACTAAAGTGAGATAGAAATCACATCTTAGGATGATGGAGACATACAATGAAAGAGAACCAGATTCATGAGTCACTGCCAAGAAAGAAACTAACCAAAAGAGCCATCAGACTGCAGTAACTTTTTCTAGGCCAAAAAAATAATCTTTTATTGTGTTAAATCATTGGAGTTTCTGGATTTCAAGGTAACTGTAGGATAAAATCATTGATCTTGCTAATGATTCGTCTTAAATATAATTGATGGTGTCTAGGTAATAGAAAGCAGGCAATGAAATAAGGAAAATATAAGAAAATATTTTAAAGTTGAGAAACAAGATCTAGGTCCCATAAAGACACACAAAATCAAAAAGTGTCTGAAATAGTTACAGACGTATGTTAGGTTTTTCAGAAATGATAAGATAGGAAAATAAAAAGCATTATCTGACAAAGCAGTTATTCCATAGGCATGCTTTTTCATAGAAAAATGTGTCTAAATGTGCTGCTTCCTTTTGCATATGGATCGGTTTGCTAATTTCTAAAATTTCTTTAAAAAGCAGTGTCTTAAGTTTTTGAAAACACTCACCATAGATACATGCTTACTTATTGATAAACATCCATATTTCTATGTTTTCTTCTCTTGAGATGAAAATATTAATAGTTCCCCCATTAGAAAATTGTTTTAATATTAAACAAATTGTTGTGTATATTGTTGATTGGGTTATTCTAGTTTCAGATTCTGAAAGAAAATTTAGCTTGCATGATGTTTTAAGTACACATAGGGTCGGCCGGGCGCGGTGGCTCAAGCCTGTAATCGCAGCACTTTGGGAGGCCGAGACGGGCGGGGATCACAAGGTCAGCAGATCCAGACCATCCTGGCTAACGCGGTGAAACCCAGTCTCTACTAAAAAATACAAAAAAACTGGCCGGGCGAGGTGGGTAGTCCCAGCTACTCCGGAGGCTGAGGCAGGAGAATGGCATGAACCCGGGAGGTGGAGCTTGCAGTGAACTGAGATCCGGCCACTGCACTCCAGCCTGGGCGACAGAGCGAGACTCCGTCTCAAAAAAAAAAAAAAAAAAAAAAAAAACGAAACAACCACAAAAACAACAAAAAAGCAATATATTAAAACTGGGAACAAAGCATCTTAGCTATTGGTCCTCAGCTATAATATCAAAGGAGGAAGGATCCTATTTAATATTCCGTGATAATCTTTTGTTTCTTTCCATTTGGTAGGTGATATTTAAAAGTCAGATGGTGTAAAATATTTGGTATACCATTGTAACGTAGAAAACACACATTGTTTGGGAGAATCAGATATTTTTAACTCAAATGAAATTTATTAATGAGCAATTAATTACATTTAAGATGTATATAGACTTTGATGTAGTAATTCCATTTCTATGAATTTATCCTATAGAAATATCCAAGCAAATCTACACAGAACATTCAAAACAGCAGTTTATTCTGGTATAAAAAGGGAAAAGGGAGAGATAATTTAATTGTTTCTCAGAGTGGGAGCTTTGTTTACCTTAATATATCTAACTGAAATATTATTCTGTATACAAATGAATACACTAAATATCTATAATATTAAGAAGTCATTGTTAGTGGTAAAAGTTTTAGTGATCCAACAATATAATGTATAATAAAATATTTCTTTATTAGCAAATATAGCTGCATATATATATACTTCATGTACGTGTTTATATATTTATATGTACATGTATTTGTATGTAAATAGGAATTTTCTAAGAAAGTCAACAAGGAATTTTTATATATATGCAGAATAATTTTTCTTTGTGATTGGAAAAGAGTTTTAATGTCATATATTTTAGGAATATTTTAACATACTTTAAGTAATATATAAGACTATAGTGAATTATAAATATTGTTCAACAATTTACAAAGTCATTAATGTAATAAAAATTGAGTAGATGCCAAGACATACTCAGGACTCAGATTGATAGCTTGCAAATAACTTTCTTTGTCATGACTTTTTAAACACATTTGGGTAAAAGTTATGGTAAAAAATAAACCATTAAGATTTAAGCAAATTAAGATCACATTAACTTTGGAAGAAAACATTCAAATAATTATGGAAACAGTTTTTTAAGAAAATTCTGATTTTCTTGGCATTCGAAGAAGAAAGATACATTGTGATTCTATAATTTTGATACTCAAATGCAAGGAAAAATTGCTTTGTGGAAAAATGGTCATAAAGATATGAACAAATTCTCCAGTGAAGAAATTAGAAGACTGGATTCTTTCTTTTTCCTTTCCTACTTTTTTTCAGTCTGTCCTAGAATAAATTAATCCATATTTTCAATGTGAATAAATGCTACTTATTTCCTTAAACTACAGTACTGTAAGAAGGAAGTAGACAAGAGTACTAGAAGGAGATAAAATTAGATCCCTTTTGATGGCATTTTAGAATGCCATTGCATGGACATTAAAATTTACTTGTCTTGAGGCAATAAAATAGTTTACTCCTCAACAAACTAGGCATTGAATATACATACCTCAAAATAATAAGGGTCATCTATGAAAAACGCAAAGCCAATACCATACTGAATGGGCAAAAGCTGGAAGCATTCCCCTGGAGAACCAGGAAAAGAAAAAAATGCTCACTGTCACCATTCCTATTCATGACAGTACTAGAAAGACTATCCAGAGCAAACAGACAAAATAAATAAAAGACATCCAACTAGGAAGAAAGGAAGTCACAGATAATATGATACTACACCTAGAAAGCCCCATAGTCTCTGTCTAAAAGTTCCTAGATCTGGTAAACAACTTCAACAAAGTCTCAGGAAACAAAACAAATGTACAAAAAATCAGTAGTGTTTCTATACAACAATAATGTCCAAGCTGAGAGCCAAGTACAAAATGTAATTCCAATCACAATAGTCAAAAAATAATAAAATACCTCTGAACACAGCTAACAAGGAAGGAGAAAAATTTCTGTAAGAACTCCAAAACATTGATGAAAGAAATCAGGGATGACACAAACAAATGGCAAAATATTCCATGCTTATAGATAGGAAGCATAAATATTGTCAAAATGACCATGCTGTCGAATGATATTTACAGATTCAGTGCTATTCTTATCAATACTAATGACATTTTTCAAATAATTAGAAAAAAAATTCTAAAATTAATTTGAAAACAGAAAATGGCCTTAACAACCAAAGCAATCCTAAGCAAAAGGAACAAAGCTATGTGCATTACACTGCTCAACTTCAAATTATACTACAGGATCACAGTAACCAAAACAGCATGGTACTGGTACAAAATCAGACACACAGACTGGTGGAAGAGGTAAATAGATCCAGAAATAAAGCTGTACACGCACAACCATTTGACCTTTGACAAGGCTGACAAAAACAGACAATATGGAAAGGACTCCCTGTCCAATGGTACTTGGTTAACTGGTTAGCCATATCCAGAAGATTGAAACTGGACCTCTGCGTTTCACTATACACAAAAATCAACTCAAGATGGATTAAAGACTCAAATGTAAAACCTAAAACTAGACTTTAGAAAAAAGTCTAGGAAATACCATTCTAGATATTGACCCAGGCAAAGACTTCATTGAAAAGACTCCAAAAGCAAATGCAACAAAAACAAAAACTGACGAGTGGGACCTAATTAAAAAGTGTCTGCACAACAAAAGAAACTATCAACAGAGTAAATAAATAACACATAGAATGGGAGGAAAATGTTGACAAAATATGTCTCTGAAAAGGTCCAGAATCTATAAGGAATACAAGCATATCAACCAGCAAAAAGCAAACATCCCCATTACAAAATGGGCAAGGACATGAACAGGCAATTCTCAAAAGATGACATACATGCAGCCAGCAAGCATATGAAAGAAGGCTCAATGTCATGAATCATTAGGGAAATGCAAATTAATACCACAATGTGATACCATCTCACTCCAGTCAGAATAGCTAGTTTTAAAAAGTCATAAAACAACAGATGCTGGTGAGGTTGTAGAGAAAAAGGAATGCTTATACACTGGTAGTAGGAATATAAATTAGTTCAGTCACGGTGGAAAGCAGTCTGGAAGTTTCTCAAATAGCTTATAACTACCATTTGTCCCAGCAATTCCATTATTGGTTATATACCCATAATAATATAAATTCATCTGTTATAGACACATGCACTCATATGCTCATCACAGCACTATTCACAATAGCAAAGACATGAAATCAACCTAGATGCCCATTAGGGGTTGCCTGGAGAAAGAAAATGTGGTGTATATACACCATAGAATAGTATGCAGATATAAAAAATGAGATCATGGCCTTAGAATCAACATGGATGGAAGTGGAGACCATTGTGCTAAGTGAATTCATGCAAAAACAGAAAACCAAATACTGCATATTCTTACTTATAAATGGAAACAAAAATTCAGTACACATGAACATAAAGAAGAGAACAACAGAAATTGGGGCCTATTTAGGGGTGAAGGGTGGGAGAAGGGTGAGGATTAAAAAAGTCCCTGTATTAGGGTTCTCTTAGAGAGACAGAACTAATATACATAATACATATATAATTACATGTATAATATATGTAATATATATCATATATAAGCATTACATATATTATATATAGAGGAGTTTATTAAGTATTATTAAGTATTAACGTACACAATCACAGGATCCTACAATAGGTTATCTGAAAGCTAAGGACCCGTCTGAGTCCCCAAACTGAAGAACTTGGAGTCCGATGTTTGAGGGCAAGAAGCATCCAGCATAGGAAAAAGATGTAGCCTGGGAGGTTAGGTCCATCTCTTTTTTTCACATTTTTCTGCCTGCTTTATGTTTGCTGGAAGCTGATTAGATTGTGCCCACCAGATTAAGGTTGAATCTCCCTTCCCCAGCCCACTGACTCAAATGTTAATCTCTTTTGGAAATAGCCCCACAGGTACACCCAGGATTAATACTTTATGTCCCTCAATCCAATCAAGTTGACACTCAGTATTAACCATTAGAAGTCTACCCCTTGTCAACTTGAACCCAAACACATCTCCTGAGATCATACATAATCTTCAAATAAAGACAATAATGAGGTCATAATTATGCCTAATATAATACAACCATCCTTCATATAACCGGAAACGTACCAATCCCCAATGCAAATACTATTACATAAAGTAAACAACACTTAAGTGCTGATATGAAGTAAATAAATGTTATGTCACATGAGAAAGGAAAAGGAAATAAGGAAAGGAAAGAAAATAAAATATTTCCTTAGTACAAGTGTATTAAAAACAAACATGTTTTTAACAAAAGAAGGAGGAAATATTTATGTCAGTTACAACCCTCCTTTCTGCAGCTGGTCATGTGGTCATAGCTGGTATTGATGACTACGTTCTTCTACCACCCATTCTGTCTTTAGCAAGCACCCCAGCAGGTCCTGGATTTTTTCCTAGTGGAGTGACCCAAGCCTTCATTTCTGAAGAGTCTGGACCACTTACAGTTCTATCCGGAATGGGCTTTTGTAGTTTCCCATTGACTTTAATCACAGGACATGGTAATACTAAGAGATGCCCGAATGGATCTCCTGTATTCCATGCATATTCTTCCTTACCTCTGCTGTAGAGTAATATACTGATTGCATCTTGATAATCTGATTCAGTCATGCCAGCCAACACGGTAACTCCCTTCTGAGTCTGTTGACTTAAAGGTAAGAGGAGCCCAAAGTGTCCAGGTGGCAATCTTAACTTCCAGTTTAATGGACTCTCTGGAAACGGTTCCAGTTATATCGAATTGCTGTTATGTCTCCTGGTGGCAGCATTCCTCCCTCTGGATCTAAGACTTCTAGGCCAACAGAACGTAATGTCACAGGAACAAGAAGTAAAAATTTTGCTAGTGGGTCACTAGGTTGATGGTGAGTGGTGCCACCACCGCACATAGTGACTTGATGACTCATAGTTGAACACTCGGTTTCCACCAAAGCCTAGTAACAGGCCAAGAGCTGTCTCTCAAAAGGAGAGTAGTTATCTGCAGAAGATGGCAGGGCCTTGCTCCAAAGCCTTAGAGGCCTCTGCTGTAATTCACCTATGGAAGCCTGCCTGAGGCTCCAAACAGCATCCCTATCTCCCACTCAAGTACCACTGGATCTGCTGGGTCATATGTTCCAAGTGGCAGAGCAGCTTACAGAGCAGCCTGGACCTGTTGCAGAGTTTTTTCCTGTTCTGGACCCACTCAAAACTGGCAACCTTTTGGGTCACTCGATACACGGGCCAGAGTAACACACCCAAATGTGGAATGTTTTTCCCCCAAAATCTAAATAGGTCCACTAGCAATTGTGCTTCTTTCTTGGTTGTAGGAGGGGTCAAATGAAGAAACATATCATTATCTTAGAAGGAATATCTCAACAGGCCCCACACCACTGAACCCCTAGAAATTTTGCTGAGGTAGACGATCCTTGAACTCAGGGGTTCTGTCTCCCAACTTCAGAAGCAGATATTGAGCCTCGAATCTGCTAGGATTAACCTGAGTGAGAGTCTTATCTCCTGTACAGAAAGAGCTGAAATTGTGGAAAAACAGACATAAGCTCTTATCATGTGAGTGATTGACCTGCAATGAGAGATGCATGTACAGCGTCTCCAAGTGTCTATCGTTAAAGTGAGGGCATTGATTGGAAAAGAATGGGAACAGGCAGCTTGAAATGGAGATGTGTGGGAGGACCCTGATGAAGCTGAGGACACTGAGTTTGTAAACTCTAATGAACCTTTTTTGCCAAAAGGAACAACTTCCCCATCCCCAGTAGTGGCAATGTTCCCTTCATGACCCATGCTACCATCTGCCATTAGAGCTACCTCTACCTAGAAAAATAGTAAATAAAAAATAATATCATGTCCCTGAAGGGATTGTAGAGATTAGTGCCACCATCAAGCACTTGAAAGACACAGGGGTTCTTATCTTCCCTTCCCTTACTTTTCCCTCATTTTCCATTTTTCCTTTCATATTTCTTGCTATTTCTGATAAAAGGATATAATATTCATTCATACATATAATTAAAGCTAAGCCAATTCCTAGAATTCAATACTACAACATAATGAAGAGATAAACTTTATCTCCACAAGATTGTGGAATGCTTACTAGTCTTAAGACTCTGTAGGGTCCCTGTTCCCTCTTCCTTTACTTGTTCTTTGACCTTCAGTCCTGTGAGTTCTTCCTATCTTTACAAAAATTTTTCAAACATTAAACAAAATTAACCAGTCATTTCCACTTTCAGTCAAGATGGAGAAACAAGGATTGGATTTACTCTCACACCTGATAGATAATTTATACACACACCCATACACACACATACACACACAGGAATAATGTTCCTCAATATGTTGTTTATCAATGAAGGACAATAATTACTTAGAGAAGGGAAATAAATGAGGTAACCTTATGATTTCTTCAGTTTAATGCCTGGAGAAAAGTTGCTAGACCACAAGAGAAGGGAAAACCCAGATAGAGCAAGTATGTCTCACTGAGATGAAGAGACAGAGCTGGAAGTAGGTGGAGAAGAAAACAGCTAGAGATAATGAAACAAAATTCTGAGCAGAGAGAGCTGAACCGAGAGAGAATTCTGAAGATCTTAAGTTTTCAACAGATATTAATCAAATTGTGGCTGGAAGAGCACTGTGTGAAAATAAGAAAGAATCACCCAAAAGAAAGAAAAACAATGAACCCCTAAGCTCACACAGTACCAGGAATAATGACTATTTCCCTCAATAAAAAAAGAATACACATATAAATAATAGACTCTGAGTAGGGAACCTAGAAGAGTCTGCCTCAGTAGTGAGGCAAAATTAACCCCAAAACAAACAAACAAACAAACAAACAAAAAACTGCTCTTATTCCAGCTCACAAAGCAAGATTCTAAAGAAGCAAAACATTTTCCAGTAACTTAATGTTGTTCCCCCAAATACCAAGGGATATTTATAGAAATACAAAAATACCAACCACAAGATAAATTCACAATGTCATGGTCTGGAAAACTCAATATTTTAAGATACTACTTGTTCCCCAATCTATATAATGCAATGCTAACCAAAAGACAAGCCAGTTTGTTTGTAGAAATTGACAATTTAACTCTAAAATTTATTTAGAAATAAAAAGTCACTAGGGTCACCAAAACAGTTTTGAAAAATAAGAGAAGAAGCTCTACATACAGCGGTTATTATATGGCTGCAATATTCAAGATACTGTGTTACAGGCATCCATTTAGACATACCACACTATGGATCAGAATACTGAGTCCAAAAATAGACAATTTACATATGTTCACTTGATTTTCAACAAGGTTACAAAGATGATTCAGTGGAGAAATGTATATTCTTAACAAATGGAACTGGAACAAGTGTATATCTACATACAAAAACAATGAATCTCAATCTATATGTTATATTATATGCCAAAAAAACTCACAATAGATCATGACCCTAAAAATAAAACTTAAAACTATGAAACTCATGGGCAAAAACATAGAAAAAAAATCAGTGAAAAGTTACTTAAGTTCCATATTAAAAGCACAATCCATAAAAGGTGGTTGAATTTACATAATGAATTTTATTAAAATTAAGAACATCTGCTTTTTAAAACATATTGTTACGAGAGTGAAATAACAATTTAATACTGGGAAAGATACTTGCAAGTATGTACCTGATAATGAAATTGCATTCAGAATACATAAAGAACTCTCAATTTTAAATAATAAGGAAATAGTCCAAATGAAATAAACAGGCAGAAGATTTAAACACTTAGCATAGATATACAGATAATATCTTAGCATATGAAAAGATACACAATTTTATCTATCATTAGATATAGATAGATAAAAATTAAAATCACAGTGTGATGCCATCACATACCTATGAATATTTTGTAGTAACAATGGAGCCTCATGTAGTCTCTCAGTGTTGCTTGGCTTGCACATAGCAAGTGGCCTCAGGAAGTCAGACCTCTTACACTTTAGTTCAGCACTCTAAGCATGCCCGTTTCAACAATCATGAGAAAAACCATCTTAACCCAGATTTGGGAGTGAAACAGTGGCACCACCACTGCAATCTATTGGTCAAAGCAGTCACAAACCCACACAGATTTACGGAGGAGGAAATTAGGTTTTACCTACTGATAGGAGAGCAGCAAGGGCACGTTATAAAGGAGCATTTGAAAAAGGAGGTACTGTTCCACAAGTCTTTGGAAAATATTCTCTCTACAGAAGTGGTAGCCACATATTCAGTCTATAAGAATTCCCCCCACAAATTACTTATAATTGCAAAATGAAAAAAGAATGAACCTTTATACTATCAAGATTACAGATATGTCCCCAATAAGGAGTAATAAAATGCTAGTCTCACCCATGATTCCAGATCATAATTCAACTAGAGAAAAAAAAAAAAAATCATCCCTCCTAATTATGCAAATGTGGGAATATTGATAGACATTATCCTTGGATTATGATGTTACTAAGGGATGAAATCTGTTCTCTGATATATATCTGGTATAAAAAAATTTGTCCTTGCAGAAGTCATTGGCCAATTTAAAGAGGCTTTCTTAAAATGTCTAAAGCCGACTTCCTGCCGATTCTCTTTCTCTCATTACCAAGTATCACACTATTTTCTCTTTATGGTGCATATATATAAGCTATAAAACAATACATTACTGCTTCTTCCCTTGGACTTATAATGTCACCTCTTTATTTGAAGCAAGCATCTAGTCATTTTCTTTCATCTTTTCACAAGTGCATATTATGCTTTAGTTCTCTAGATAATTACCTCTTTCACTTTTATCACCCTGTTTCTGGCTGACTTCCACATCACAGCCACTATGAGGTAATATGAACCACTCCTAAGTAAATGAAACTGCTGACCAGAAAATTTTACATCCCTATAGAAGTCATAGATACAGCAATACCTTAGACTCTCTTTTGAAAAGTGGCAAATATATCTGGTTATTCTGCAAATTTCTAAACCCTGAGTTATACCTGTCATCGTTGCAGGATTCAAAAAAGTGTTCCTGCTCTATCTTTGTATGTCAAACATGAGACTAATTCCTCCTTAGGGGTACAGAATTTTAGGAGCTTGGATTTTAGTCAATGTGGCATTAAAATAAGGTAAAATTTTGTCTTTGCACATTTATCTTTTCTCTGAGTAGGTTACTGTAACTATTTAAACCTAAGGATTTCATTTACAAATCCAGGTGAAAACAGAATGCAAACATCATAGGTAACATTTGAAAGTTAAAGGTAACATATTGTGTAAAAATAAAATTATATAAGGCTAGAATCCAAGATTAGTACTTTCACACTTCAATGGTGTGTTAAAAAAGAGGTGAAGAAACAGGAAACATGGTGTCTTTTCTTCATTAAAACTGAGAAAAAATGAAAAAAAGTTGTTGATTCTGCATAGAATATTAGAAAGATTACCTCTTTGAATGTCACTGTTATACAAATTTTGGGTGATTTGTGCTAAGGATGCTACTCCTCAGCATTTCCTTTTTTTAAGAAAAAAAATTTATTTTGAGATTTCTGTTGATTCACATGCAGTCGAAAGAAATAAAGATATCTCATATACTTTCATCTAGTTTCTCAAAATGTTAAAATCATGCATATTTTGTACAATATCACTCCCAAGAAATTGACATTGATACAATTCACTGATTTTATTCAGATTTCATCAGTTTTACATTCATTCATTTGTATGTATGTGTGTATTTAGTTTTACGCAATTTTATTACTTTCAGATTCCTGTGATCACCACTCCAGTATTTTCATTATGTCCCTTATACTCTTGTTCCTCAGAGGGATACTTTGGATGTCATTGATTCTTTTATGTCCCTAGGTTACAGAAAGAATTTAAGATTGACTTTGGTAACACTGTTAGAAAACATGTGTTCTATAAATAATGACAGGCAGTTCGTTGAGACTCAAAACGGACACAGGGATAGGTGTCATACAAAAGGGATAGCATTAGTGACTCACTATCAAATATTTGAAAATGTCAATAGTTGTAATAAGAACATGTCATGATACTAATAAAATAACTGCAACTAGCTGAGCCTGTAAAAGACTGTAATTCCCTGGAGGTACTTAAATGAGAAAATTCCATGTAAAGTGTATAAAAAGGTGAATATATTACAGAGTAAATACAACTAGAATAAGATGTTTATCATTGTTTATTTATAACGTGAGGGACAAAATATTTGAATGTTTTTCCCTTTGTAATAATATACTAATTTGCAAAATATGAAAAAATATTTATACTTACACATATATACACACACACACATATATCTCGCATGTGTAACGTGTCTAGCTCCATGGACCTGTGACTTCTGCAGTTAGACAGACTTCAGCATTTGTAGATTTCCCATATTTGGTTTCATGCTCACATGTCACCATCTTGAAATTCTTAATTGTATCTTTAAACTTGTGTTTTGTAAGCAAACTCTGATTTGATCATAGAACATGCATGTGAGCAGAGAGTCACAGAAAATGTATGTTTTCGTTCTTTGCTGTCCCAGTTGCACCTACCATTTCCAACACTCTTTGAACTCAGGATGCTAGTGAACCCACATTGCATGGCAGTTCATTGAGACTCCAAGTGGACACAGGGTACACCTTTTATGGTGGCTTACCTAGTGCACACTCAGAGTCTTCCTGAAAAACCATGCATCAAGGCCATGAGAATTCTGTGCTCTTTCCATTACTAGGTATGACTGATTAGGCAAGGGCGCTGACAATCCAAAGAAACTGCATTTGCCATATGAACATTTCTGTGTTGGTCAACCAATTATGCTGAAAATCATGACATAGAAGTAAAGTGAAAAAAAGCAATCTATAGATTTTCCCCCCATTTATCCAACTCATCAGTAAGCTAATGATAGTCTTAATAGTGTGCATACAATCAGGAAGCAAAATAATAATAGTTGAATTACATTTTTTCAGTGTTTCCATTTTTCTGTTGAGAATAAAATATGTATGATCCACATAATATGATCTGTGTATTTTTGGTGATCCCACATTGGAGTTAAGTGCTGTTACATCTGCATTTAAAACTAGTGTTGCACAGTATTTGAATGAATGTTAAAAGTCACTCTAAAATTATAAAATGTTGCTTTTTCTTTACATAGAACAATATTAAATGGCAAACAGAAAACACCATTAGTATATTTACAAATAGCTAATGGGGACTAAGCACATGAGTGATGAAATAATCTGTACAACAAACCCCCATTGCATGAGTTTACTTATGTGACAAACCTGCACTTGTATTTCTGAACTTAAAAGTTAAAAAATAAAAAATAAGAAAACAAAAAGAAGTGGAAGAAAGGGCAAGCTGTATAACCTAGTACCCTTAATGGCACTCTTTACTTGCTTTGTGAAAAAAGGGCCTATAATTTCATTTTGCACTGGGCCCCATGAATCGTGCACCTGGCACTGAATGCAGTAAATTATAAAGGATAAAACATGTTATGAATAAATGTTGTTCATTCAAATAATACAATATTTACTATCCCAAAATGATCATAATTCACAATAAAGAGAGACTTTAAACAAATATTGTAATTTTAATACTTGCAGAAAAATCATCTGTAAAATTAAACACTTAATTATTTGCCGAATTAGAAAGAGAAGGAGACTCCCTCAATTTGATAAAGGCATTTGTGAAAAATAATTGAAAAGCTGAGATGTATTTAATACTAAAGACAGATCGAATTCTGATATGTTCAGTAACAGGGACAGGAGATCTGTTGCCACTGTTTTTATTGTGCAATATGGGAGAGATTCAAGCAATGAAATAAGATGGCAAAAATGACTGCATGACACAGAGATTAGAAAGGAGGAGGAAAATCAAATAAAAACTTTTTTTTTTTCACAAATAACAGGTCCTCTATGTAGAAAATTATAAATACATTACAAACATCCTATTAGAATTAAGAAGTGAGTTTAACTTCTATGGAATGCAAGATTAATGTATTATTTATTAAAACCTTTACTTCTATGTACTTTCAACAAATAAGGGGATATTTGTAGTTGAGAATAGCACTATTTACAAGACTATCAAAAATACAAAATATTGAGGGAAACTTTGACAAAGTGTGCGTACCACCTATACAGTCAAAATGTTGCTAAAATATATTCAGAAAACATAAATGAATGGAGATACACACTATGTTCATCTGTGAGAAGCCTACATATTTTAAAATGTCAATTGTCCCCCTAATGTCACCAGATTTAATGCACTCTCAACTGGAATCCCAATATTTTGTTTGATAAAATTAAACACTAAATTTGTAATTTATATGGAAATGCAAATAGCTTATATTATGCTAAATAATTTTTATTTTTATTTGTTTTCATTTTTAGTTTTAATTTTTTGAGATAGGTTCTTGTTCTGTTGTCCAGGCTGAAGTGCAGTGGTGTTATCACAGTTAATTATAGCCTCAGCTTTCCAGGCTCAAGTAATCTTCTCACCTCAGACTCCTGAGTAGCTGAAACTACAAGTGAGCCTCACCACACCTGGCTATTTAAAAAAAATTGTAGAGAAAGGGTCTCATTATATTGACCAGCTTGGTATCAAACTTCTGGCCTCAAGCATTCCTCCCGCCTTGCCCTCCCGAAGAGCTGTGATTACAAACATAAGCCACAGTACCTGGCACTGAATAATTTTTTTAAAGGAAGAACAATGTTGAAGCACTTATGTTTTGCAATTTTAAAACTTACTGGAAGTATACAGCAATCAAGATACTGTAGGGTTAGACATGTAGATTCATGAAAAAAATAGAGTGCCATAATACCCATACCCGAATACATACGTGAATGTGACCAGCTGATTTTTGTCAAAGATGTCAAGCGCTTTTATTGAAAAGGGCAGCATTTTCAACATTTGTTCCTTAAAGAATTAGATATTTATATTTTAAAAGAATCTTTACTTTTTTTTCACACTTTATAAAAAATTAATTTGAAATGGATCATAGGATTACCTGTAAGTGATAAAATTATAAAGCCTTTTGGAGCAATCCTGGGGGGAAGTCCAACTTGCATTTGGCAAAGATTTCTTACACAGGGCATAAAAGCACAAACAGTAACATACAAAAATGTTAGCCTTCATTAAAATTAAACTTTTTTTTCATCCAAAGACACTGACAATAAGTTAAAAAGGCAAACTAACAAAGTGGGAGAAAGTATTTTCAAATCAAATACGTAAGTAAAAACTATTAGCACTCAACAAATAAAGGACAGGCCACTTGATTAAATAGACAAAGACAGTTCCCCCAAATAATATGGGTGTGTGCAAGTTTATGGTAAACGAGAACATGAAAAATGTGTCAACATCATTTGTCATTAAAGAAATGAAAATTAACAGTCTAATACTTCTACATGGTCACTGGAAAAGGTACATTTCAAATAACAGTATCATGCGTTGGCAAGGATGTTGAGTTGAGAAATGAGAACTCTTATACTGCAGACAGACACACAAAATATACTTGAATGTCCACAGTAATTTGTTAATAACCTAAAACTAAAAATAGATGTGTGCCTAATAGTGACGGAATAAACTATTTTGGTGTGCCCCAGAATGAAATATTTTAAATCAGATATATGGGTTAATCTAAAAAATAGGCTAAATGAAAGAAGACAGACACAAAAGACTATGCTGTGTATGATTCCATTTATATGACACTGTAACAGAGGCAAAATTAAAGTGAGAGAATAAAGATCAGTGATTTTAGGATCCAGAGGTTGAGGAGGAAAATGAATGTAAGTAGAAGAGAAAATATTGGGGGAGAAGGAAATATAAATCTACTTTACATATGGCTTACGTATTTTTAGAATCAATACAATTATACACTTAAAATTTGTAAAATTCTACTACTTGGAAATTATATCTCAATAAGTCTTTCTTAATTTAAAAATATATTATCTTGTGTCATCAGAAATGTAGTGTGATACAGAAAGGGTGTTTGAGGCCAGCTTGCCATATAACTCATCTTCTTTAATATATATCTTGCTGTTGTTTTTGCACTTTTTTTTTTTTTTTTGAAACGGAGTCTCGCTGTGTTGCCCAGGTTGGAGTGCAGTGGCGCGATCTTGGCTCACTGCAAGCTCCGCCTCCCGGGTTCACGCCATTCTCCCGCCTCAGCCTCCGAGTAGCTGGGACTACAGGCGCCCGCCACCTCGCCCGGCTAGTTTTCTGTATTTTTAGTAGAGACGGGGTTTCACCATGTTAGCCAGGATGGTCTTGATCTCCTGACCTCGTGATCCACCCGCCTCGGCCTCCCAAAGTTGTGGGATTACAGGCTTGAGCCACCGCGCCTGGCCTGCACTTTTTTTTTTTAATACTAGTAATTCATCAAACTAAAATATATCAGAATGAATCTAGATTTGAACAAAGATTTTATTTGAATTGAGACAAGCTTCTTCTAGCTGTGTACATATGCTTGTTTGTAAGGTATATTTATAATTTTTTCATTTGCAGCTTTTAAAATTTTAATATACTACTCTCAATACATGAAAATGCTTGGTTGAGAATGAAAATTGCACCTCAATGTAGTTTTTATTTACCACCTGATAAATCCACATTTTTTTATCTCTTTAAGAAAACGTGTTGCCCTTTTTGTGAATTACTTCCTTATAGCATTTACACATTTTTCTGCCGTGTTTTTGATCTATTTGATACTAAATTTTAGTCTATATCTATTAGGAAATTTTATCCATATTGGAAAAATGTAGCAAGTATTTTTCTAAGGCTGATCATTTCTTTTGCCAAGTCTTATGTAGTCAAATTTACTAAACTTTCTTTTGTGGTTATCTGGTATAAGTCCATATTTAAAAAGACCTTTCTCACATGATGATGATAAAGCAATTTTATCATGATTTCTTCTAATAAAATCATGTTTTTTTTTTTTTTTTTTTTTTTTTTTATATAAACATGAATCCTTTGAATTTGTCCTGGTTAACACTATACATATGGGTTAATGCTTAAATCAATGATAAAATGACAACTCAATTGTCTAAACAATTTTATGAAATATACCATTTAGATCACTGATTGGGTGGCCTTTTTTTTTTTTCATAGAATAAGTTTCCAAATGTATTTGAGTCAATTTCTAGACTTTCTGGTCTATTTTATTGTTCATCAATTTAGTCATTTCACAGTATTACATTTTTCTTTTCAATTTTTCAGGCTTTAAAAAATGGTTATAGGCCAGGCCTGGTGGCTCACACCTGTAATCCCAGCACTTTGGGAGTCTGAGGCAGGCAGATTATGAGGTCAGGAGTTCAAGACCAGCCTGACCAATATGATGAAACCCCGTCTCTACTAAAAATACAAAAAATTAGCTGGACATGGTGGTGCATGCCTGTAGTCCCAGCTACTTGGGAGGCTGAGGCAGGAGAATCGCTAGAACCTGGGAGGTGGAGGTTGTGGTGAGCCAAGATCATGCCACTGCACAGCAGCCTGGGTCACAGACTGAGACTC